>NC_091324.1:13983655-14223655 GCF_038502225.1 Cherax quadricarinatus | reverse complement strand
AGGCGGGGCCAGGAGCTAAGACTCGACCCCTGCAACAACAAATAGGTAAGTACACACGTGTATACACAAGCTCTCACACACAAAAGGTGAAGTGTTTATAGCCAAGAGCCTATAACAGATGGTAACTAAATACACCCATAGGGCATTACTGTAGATGAAAACGTGAAGTGTGTGGAGTGTGTTGAGGAAGGGAAGTATGTGTGGAGGGAGTGAAGGTAAAGAGGTAGTCAGGGAGGGAGAGAGGGTGTGGAAAACACCTGCCCTCCCACTTATAGATTAACATAACATGAGGGGGGGGGGGATGATGAAGACGCACACCCAGACCATACAAAAAATATAGTGGCGGTAATGTTTCGTGTGTTTGTGGGAGGCGGAGAGTGGGATGAGAGAGAAAGAGAAAGGAAAAATTAAAGGGGGAAAGGGGAAGATGAAAAATAAATGAAGGGGAGAAGAAAAGTAAAATGGAGCGAGAAGGGAATACGAAAAACAGAAGGGGAAGGAAAATACAAGGGGGCCTGCCCATATTATAAACCTCCATAATTTTTCCCTAGTTTTCTCCTCCATGTTTTCCCTTCTTCCTTGGTCGCCCTATTTGTCCTCCCTACTTAGCTGTCCTACTTGTCCTTACCAATGCCTCCAGAACAAGTCTGATTACCCAGGTTCATACGGTGACAGAGGCCTGAGGGCGTGAACACCTTCACAATGCTCTAGCCTGGTACTAACACCTTCATAATGCTCTAACATGGTACTAACACCTTCATAATGCTCTTGCCTGGTACTAACACCTTCATAATGCTCTAACATGGTGCTAACACCTTCATAATGCTCTAACATGGTGCTAACACCTTCATAATGCTCTAACATGGTACTAACACCTTCATAATGCTCTTGCCTGGTACTAATACCTTCATAATGCTCTAACATGGTACTCACACCTTCATAATGCTCTAGCCTGGTACTAACACCTTCATAATGCTCTAACATGGTACTAACACCTTCATAATGCTCTAACATGGTACTAACACCTTCATAATGCTCTAGCCTGGTACTAACACCTTCATAATCCTCTAACCTGGTACTAACACCTTCATAATGCTCTAACCTGGTACTAACACCTTCATAATCCTCTAACCTGGTACTAACACCTTCATAATCCTCTAACCTGGTACTAATACCTTCATAATCCTCTAACCTGGTACTAATACCTTCATAATCCTCTAGCCTGGTACTGGCACCTTCATAATGCTCTAGCTTGGTAATCACACCCTCATAATCCTCTAGTCTGGTACTAACACCTTAATAATGCTCTAACCTGGTACTAACACCTTCATAATGCTCTAACCTGGTACTCACACCCTCATAATCTTCTAGTCTGGTACTAACACCTTAATAATGCTCTAACCTGGTACTAACACCTTCATAATCCTCTAACCTGGTATTCACACCCTCAATCCTCTAGCCTGGTACTAACACCCTCATAATCCTCTAGTCTGGTACTAACACCTTAATAATGCTCTAACCTGGTACTAACACCTTAATAATGCTCTAACCTGGTACTAACACCTTCATAATGCTCTAACCTGGTACTAACACCTTCATAATGCTCTAACCTGGTACTAACACCTTCATAATGCTCTAACCTGGTACTAACACCTTCATAATGCTCTAACCTGGTACTAACACCTTCATAATGCTCTATCCTGGTACTAACACCTTCATAATGCTCTAACCTGGATGAAACAACTTCACAGCCCCCTCCCTCACAGAGCTTGACAGCTAGCCCGCATAACCCTCCCTCACAGAGCTTGACAGCTAGCCTGCATAACCCTTCCTCACAGAGTTTGACAACTAGCCTGCATAACCCTTCCTCACAAAGCTTGACAACTAGTCTGCATAACCCTTCCTCACAGAGCTTGACAACTAGTCTGCATAACCCTTCCTCACAGAGCTTGACAACTAGCCTACATAACCCTTCCTCACAGAGCTTGACAACTAGCCTACATAACCCTTCCTCACAGAGCTTGACAACTAGCCTACATAACCCTCCCTCACAGAGCTTGACAACTAGCCTGCATAACCCTCCCTCACAGAGCTTGACAACTAGCCTACATAACCCTCCCTCACAGAGCTTGACAACTAGCCTACATAACCCTTCCTCACAGAGCTTGACAACTAGCCTACATAACCCTCCCTCACAGAGCTTGACAACTAGCCTACATAACCCTCCCTCACAGAGCTTGACAACTAGCCTACATAACCCTCCCTCACAGAGCTTGACAACTAGCCTGCATAACCCTTCCTCACAGAGCTTGACAACTAGCCTACATAACCCTTCCTCACAGAGCTTGACAACTAGCCTGCATAACCCTTCCTCACAGAGCTTGACAACTAGCCTACATAACCCTTCCTCACAGAGCTTGACAACTAGCCTGCATAACCCTTCCTCACAGAGCTTGACAACTAGCCTACATAACCCTTCCTCACAGAGCTTGACAACTAGCCTACATAACCCTTCCTCACAGAGCTTGACAACTAGCCTGCATAACCCTCCCTCACAGAGCTTGACAACTAGCCTACATAACCCTTCCTCACAGAGCTTGACAACTAGCCTACATAACCCTCCCTCACAGAGCTTGACAACTAGCCTGCACAACAAACTTGACCTAGTAACATAACCAGCTTAAAACCGTATACTGTACTAAGTTATATATAGGAAGATACTAAAAACAATAACGCTACATCCACCGTACGACAGTTGACATACACAGTAGTAGTACAGCAGCAGCATATCAGCATACCTCCGATATACCTGTAACAGACGTCGAGAGCGTTTTTCATTGGCCAATCATCCCCACCGGTCCACATAGTCATCACAGCCAGGTTAATCTGTGATATTACTTGGAGGCGGTAGTGTTCCAGTCTCCTCCTGAAGGTTTCTGCATTTGTTGCGACAATATTTCTGATATCTGCTGGTAGCATATTGACGAGTCTTGGGTCCAGGAAGTTGATAACGTTCTCGCATTGTGCCTATCTTGCCCCTGCCTTTTTTTTTACTGGATTTTACACTAATATCTCTCGCTCAAGTATGATGTTATGGTACTGTATATATATTTTTAAATGCCCTTCCGTGTATACAGTATCACATATCTTTTCTTCGCTCCACAGAGTACAGGCCGAGTATATATACTGAGGCGTTAAAATGCTTTGATTCAAATGGGCAGTAAACGAAGTGTGTACATTTTCCAGCTCTGATCTCTCTCCTGCCTTGCGAGGATCTGTGAGCACAGAGCATAATCTAGATATGAGAGCACAAATTTAAAAGTACTGTCACTTGCGTTATTCCCCTTGCTTTAACAAGTTCTCATTATCTACCATGTCGTCTTCTCTGGCCTTTGTTGCATTTGCTTAATTGTGTTCTCTAATTGACATATCTAGCATTATTATGTCTAAGTCTTTTTCTTGTTCCTTATGGTTTGTGAGATGATCTTCATGCGTTCTGTAGTCTTTATTTTTTTAATTCATTCCTCCCATATCCAAGCAACTGAAATTTGTCACCAGTGAACATCATGTTATTTTAATTTGCCAAATGTTCGATCGTTGATCTCACTGTAATTTTTATATATCTTTTACTGGCGTATAAGTTTTGGCGGTATCGTCCGCTAAGAATGATACGAAGTTGTGACTAGTGTTTTCATTCGTGTTTCCTATGTTTGTAGTGCCTGGGCTGGACAGGATGCAGCCAAGGGGACGGTGACCCCCCCCCCCGAAACCGTCTTAAGGCAAAATACTAATAGTCAAACCACTAACTTTGCACTCCCACACCACTACCACCACAGTCACCACCACTACTGTTGCTGCTGCTGCTGAACAATTACGGGGCACGAGCCTTTCATTGTGGTCCTTGTCCCTTTCTGATTGATACTTGGTCCATCCGTCCCTCCTGGTACACACTTCAGCCTCGCATTACAACACTGCACTAGCCAGGAAAAGAGAGCATGAAGAGGCAAGAGAAAAGAGGGTGAAAGAGGGATGAGAAAGCGATAAGAAAAGGGGTAAGAGAAGGAACGTGGAGAGAGAGAGAGAAAGGAATAAATGGGGAGAGAGAAGGAACAAAGATAAGAGTAAAAGCACCCTCCGCCTCTTTCCTGCACTCATCTGCATCATCCAGTTGCTTCCTCCCAACCTCCTCCTCCTCCTCCTCCACACTCCTCCCTAACTGCACCTCCTCTCCCCCCCATCGCACGCTGCCCCTCCTCTCCTGCCCTTTCCCCTCCCTCCCTCACAGAACGGAAGGAAGAGCAGGTGAAAGATCTAGAAATATTACCATCAGACAACCTAAGACAACACAACACAGTCGGGGAAGGAAAATGATCAAATCAATCGTAAAAAAAATTAAATCAAGAGAACTGTTATAATCAATTGGAAGCGCTAACCCCGCAAGTGAAAAAATGCTTGGCAAGTGGGAGGTAATCAGGTGTGATCGGAGGAAAGAGAGGATAGCTTCAATTCCTTGGATCAACAGCCCTTCACCAAGCTCATGGGAAGAGGTAAGAGTCGTGATATTTACCTTGCAGAGGGGGAGGACGAAGAGGAGAAACGAGGGAGGGAGAGAGAGCAACTGGGGGGGGGGAGGAATTATCCCTGTTAAAGTTGCACATTTAATACTCATGTTTCTCATGCACAAATACAAACACTCCCTCCCTGTAGGTTCCTGCAACTCTCACTGATTAATCAAGTAATTTTTCGTAGACATTTTTGCGTCATATTTCACTCCTAGCATATCCGTCTCATCCTTGTTTTATAACACTACCATTCATTCTTTCCACAGCTCCATTATTAACATAACGTTATCTAGAGACTATCATTTGTATTTTCTCAAAAGCAATTATAACTTGCTACAGCAACCTCCCCAGACTGATATAATGTAGCTGCAAGTTGGTGATTAATGTGCCTTAGAGCAGCTGGCATTTCCTCCCTTGCATAAGTAAATAGTATAGTATAGTCATGGGATTCTGGATAAGCAGGTCCCTCAATCTGCATTCTATAACAACGGAGCCAGCATGCTGCCTTGTGGAACACTGGCACTGAGGTGTATGTAGATTCTCTCCCATTCAGAACTATTCATTACCTTTCAGGTAATGACCAAGGTTGTAGTACAAAGCAAGAGCCTGTAAGTGCTTGCACTGTTACCAATGACCAGAGCTACTTCACAGCTGATCTTCTATTCAGAGTGGTGCCACATAGTTGTGAGGTTTAACACATCACTTGCAACCAGACATATTTTTTGAAGCCATATTCATGGTCACAAAGAAGACAGTGATAATAAAAATACACTCATCTGTCGTTAGATAAATGTCTCTGTAGTTACTGATTATCATCCCACTCCCTCCCTACGTTTATATATATATATATATATATATATATATAATATATAGTACATATAATATATATATATATATATATATATATATATATATATATATATAATATATAGTACATATAATATATATATATATATATATATATAATATATATATATATATATATATAATATATAGTACATATATATATATATATATATATATATATATATATATATATATATATATATATATATATATATATATATATATATATATATATATATATAAACGGAGAGAGGGAGAAAGAGAGAATCCTTCACCCTCCCCTGGAAGGGCCTCACCCAGGGGAAGAGAGCAAAGGGGGGCAGTGCAACGCTCCCTTTAATGGATTAAACTCTTGCAACACGCTGGCATTGTCCTCTGGTGCCACTGTCTACGAGTGTCACTGCCTTCCCTAGCGTTACTGTCCTCTCAAGACGGTTGGGGAATGCGTAGAGAGGTAGAATGGGAAGGTGGAATGGGGTATGGAGAGGAAATACAGTAATGGGGTTGACGCACCTGCTCATGCAATGCGATTAAATGGGCGGTGAATTAATGGTCTGGCGACTGGGAGAGAGAGATAGAGAAGCAGAGAGAAACAGAGAGAGAAACAGAGAGAGAGTGAGAGAGAGAGAGAGAGAGGGGGGGGCAGAGACTTGCTGAGAGAAAAAAAAACTTTTTTGGCTGCCTTATATTCCTGACGCCACCTGAGCGCATCATACAATAACGACACCTGTGTATCGTACAATAACACCTGAGTATCGTACAGTAATGACACCTGAGTGTATCGTACAATAACACCTGAGTGTATCGTACAATAACACCTGAGTGTACCGCACAATAACACCTGAGTGTACCGCACAATAACACCTGAGTGTATCGTACAATAACACCTGAGTATCGTACAATAACACCTGAGTGTATCGTACAACACCTGAGTGTATCGTACAATAGCACCTGAGTGTATCGTACAATAACACCCGAGTGTATCGTACAATAACACCCGAGTGTATCGTACAATAACACCTGAGTGTATCGTACAATAATACCTGAGTGTACCGCACAATAACACCTGAGTGTATCGTACAATAGCACCTGAGTGTATCGTACAATAACACCTGAGTGTATCGTACAATAACACCTGAGTGTATCGTACAATAACACCTGAGTGTATCGTACAATAACACCTGAGTGTATCGTACAATAACACCCGAGTGTATCGTACAATAACACCTGAGTGTATCGTACAATAATACCTGAGTGTACCGCACAATAACACCTGAGTGTATCGTACAATAACACCTGAGTGTATCGTACAATAACACCTGAGTGTATCGTACAATAACACCCGAGTGTATCGTACAATAACACCTGAGTGTATCGTACAATAATACCTGAGTGTACCGCACAATAACACCTGAGTGTATCGTACAATAACACCTGAGTGTATCGTACAATAACACCTGAGTGTATCGTACAATAACACCTGAGTGTATCGTACAATAACACCTGAGTGTATCGTACAATAACACCTGAGTGTATCGTACAATAACACCCGAGTGTATCGTACAATAACACCTGAGTGTATCGTACAATACCTGAGTGTATCGTACAATAACACCTGAGTGTATCGTACAATAACACCTGAGTGTATCGTACAATAACACCCGAGTGTATCGTACAATAACACCTGAGTGTATCGTACAATAACACCTGAGTGTATCGTACAATAACACCCGAGTGTATCGTACAATAACACCTGAGTATCGTACAATAACACCTGAGTGTATCGTACAACACCTGAGTGTATCGTACAATAACACCTGAGTGTATCGTACAATAACACCTGAGTGTATCGTACAATAATACCTGAGTGTACCGCACAATAACACCTGAGTGTATCGTACAATAACACCTGAGTGTATCGTACAATAACACCTGAGTGTATCGTACAATAACACCTGAGTGTATCGTACAATAACACCTGAGTGTATCGTACAATAACACCTGAGTGTATCGTACAATAATACCTGAGTGTACCGCACAATAACACCTGAGTGTATCGTACAATAACACCTGAGTGTATCGTACAATAACACCTGAGTGTATCGTACAATAACACCCGAGTGTACCGCACAATAACACCTGAGTGTATCGTACAATAACACCTGAGTGTATCGTACAATAACACCTGAGTGTATCGTACAATAACACCCGAGTGTATCGTACAATAACACCTGAGTGTATCGTACAATAATACCTGAGTGTACCGCACAATAACACCTGAGTGTATCGTACAATAACACCTGAGTGTATCGTACAATAACACCTGAGTGTATCGTACAATAACACCTGAGTGTACCGCACAATAACACCTGAGTGTATCGTACAATAACACCTGAGTGTATCGTACAATAACACCTGAGTGTATCGTACAATAACACCTGAGTGTATCGTACAATAACACCTGAGTGTATCATACAATAACACCTGAGTGTATCGTACAATAACACCTGAGTGTATCGTACAATAACACCTTAGTGTATCGTACAATAACACCTGAGTGTATCGTACAATAACACCTGAGTGTACCGCACAATAACGACACCTGCGTCTATCCTACAATAACAAGAATTGTGTTGCAACACAACTGTTATTGTACAATTGTACAATAACAATTGTTCTCAAAGATTTGTCAAGTTATGCCACAATTAAAGAAAGATCCTGGACTTCACCTTACGAAACAGACAAAGTAAATGCGATAGTAACTATGGACAAGGTATATTAAAGTGGAAAAATGAACATGTTATTAGATGACGGGGGAACTTACGTGCCTCTTAATTTTCGTTATCAGTGTATGCTGTTCAGGAGGTTGTACTGGTTGTTACTCTTTGATGGGGGTTAATTTGTAAACTTCAGTTGCTGTATTCTGTGCAATAACTGGAGAATGTTTCTTCTGGTTGGCTTCAAACCTTTAGCCCTGGTGTGTTGTGTTCAATGTTAGGTTCATGATGTTACTGGGCTGCACAAGTCCCAATTTGAAAACTTATTTAAAAAAATGTGAAACTGATTTTTTTTTTCCAATGACTGGAAACTGCCTCTTGTGATCGGCTTGAGGCTTTTAATGCTAGCATATTTTACTTGGGCTGTGTAAACCCAATCTGCGAATATACTAACATGGTTAAATACTTTGAAATCTTTTAATACGTGCGATAAGTGGAGACTGCCTGTTCTTATGTTCTTAATTAAACTGAGAACATTTAGCATTTTTTGAAAATGAGCTTTGTAGCCTCATTGTGCTAACTGCATTAATATAATAATTGGAATATCATATTTACTCCTTTGGACAAAACAAACTGGGTTAACAAGCTGAAAAAAAAAACAGACCATTAAACCACTGTACGGGTGGGGCTTGCCGCGAGTTCAAGCCCCACCAGTACAGTGGTTTGTTTGCAATCGTGTCATTACGATTTCGTGAGTCAGCAGACCTTTAAAATATTCCACACCAACACCGCAGTTTCCTTTAGCCATTTAAATTATATTTATTTTATCTAAAATCTACAATAAATACAAATTAAGCTGAATTTCAAATATTTTTTACAATGTTCTGGTCTACTATGTGCTCTTGCATAGGAAAATAACCTTCGAATGTTTCATTAGGATCAGTTTCGGAGATATAAACAAGCGAACAACACCCTTGCGAACAACACCCTTGAAAACAACTCTCAGAGACAACCTGAACACTGGTGATGTCAGCTACTGGTATCTGGAAAACAATTCTTCACAAACCCAAGAAGTCTCAAGTCATGCTATCATGGAAGTATGGAGGCCACTCGATGAAGCCATCACACACAATCCGTCTGCCAGGGAGCTTCATGTCACCATAATTATATTACTGTATCATATACAGAAAATTGCATTTTCATATATTTAACAATATTGCTGCAGAATTTCTTTTTTTACATTGGAAAAGAAAACTGGACACTCAGTACAACCTGTCGAGAAAGTCTAAAGGAAGGTCGAACATAGAACAAGAACAAAACTTCACCGAAAAAAAAAAGTTGCTGACTGCTTAAAAACAAATAAACATTATAAAAAAAGTTAAAAAAAATAACATTTAGAAACTGTAGACATAGAACAAAAATCCACACATGAATTTAAAAAAAAAACTATATATTTACATATTTTTAACTTAAATTTTGCATATCTAATTATTGGTCGTCTACTCAAAGGAGATTCATTAACAGATAACTAAGAAATATACGAAATCCTGAAAGTACAGTCTGAATCAGTGTTCAGCAATTCAAACGACACAGCGAGAATTGAAAACCAAGGCAATTTTTACCCCTTCACTAACTCTGGCAGCACACAATTCGGCAAGAAATAGTGAAGAGTATTTCTTGTATATGGCATAATGGACAACGAGTTCTGAAATACACATGTTGGAATATGGATTATGATACATGTCAAGGAATGTGCCTGACGGCTTATAGCAAGGAATGTACTTTATGGCTTATGAATTACAGATATAATTATATATGGCGCATGGGATATAATTTCTAACACGACTTACGACGCATTCTTCATGAAATATGACCTGTGTTTGTTTTTATGTACGCTTATATCTATATGTATAGTTCCAAACTACCTGAATAACCCTTAGGTTGTTAATTTATTCGTCAGGGTAAAAACCCAGAGCCACGCAGTGGTGCTGCCACCACGGAGGGACAGGGGGCGGCAACAGCGACCGCAGGCTTACCGCTGCTGGACTGTGGTCTGAGCTATTATTTTTTATGGCGAGTAGGGTAGAGATGGGGATGGATAAACAGGAGGGAGGGGACGCGTGGATATCACAGGGTGTTGGTTGGATTTACTACCATGGGTTGTGGGGTGTAGCACATGGATGGTCCTACTGGTTGGTTTCTGCCCGCCTCTCTCTTTCCCCTGTAAAAACTAGTCCGTGATATTGTACCAGTTATAAGTGTCAGGTACCTGGAGGTTACCTGGAGGTTATTCCGGGGATCAACGCCCCCCCGGCCCGGTCCATGACCAGGCCTCCCGATGGATCAGGGCCTGATCAACCAGGCTGTTACTGCTGGCCGCACGCAGTCCGACGTACGAGCCACAGCCCGGCTGATCCGGCACTGACTTTAGGTATCTGTCCAGCTCTCTCTTGAAGGCAGCCAGGGGTTTATTGACAATTCCCCTAATGCTTGATGGGAGGCTGTTGAACAGTTTTGGGCCCCGGACACTTATGGTGTTTTCTCTTAGTGTACCAATGGCGCCCCTACTTTTTATTGGCGGCATTTTGCATCGCCTGCCCAGTCTTTTACTTTCGTAGGTAAGTCAGACTATGATTGTCTTGTAGGACTACGAGCCACTAGCAACAAGCTGGATGATCAAGCAATAAACAGAATTCTGGACTTAAGCTAGGATGAGAGGATAGAAAAATCATCGAAACATTTAACAGGCTTGTCAGGTTACACTCTGACCTGCGTCATATAATATAATAATTTATTTCAGCATGACACAATGTTTGCACAGAGATGGATGACATTCAGTTGTGCTCGCAGAAAACCTACAGTTATGCACAGCATTTCAGAAAGGAAATGGAAGGATATGCCAGAGTGCCCCCTAATGATTACCTTCCAAATGCATGTCTAATATTCCATAGTCATCTTAGACCTGCTCCTGTCCCGTTTTCTCTCCTCGTGGCTTCCGTCTCTCCAAGTGTTCCTTACTCTAGCTCTTCCTCCTTCCTCCTTGTGCCTTCCCTGTCTCTCATCGTGTTCTCTCAGTCTATCCTCAGAACTTGCATCCTTCTGAGTGAAGATTTTCCTAAGCTTGCTTGTCTCCTCTAACTGGGTCTTGTTCTCTATCAGCATCCCTACCTTTCGTTTACGAGGACTTCCTTTGAGTTCTCATATTTCTTTTCTCTCTCTCTCTCTCTCTCTCTCTCTCTCTCTCTCTCTCTCTCTCTCTCTCTCTCTCTCTCTCTCTCTCTCTCTCTCTCTCTCTCTCTCTCTCTCTCTCTGAAATTTCGTGAGTGGACGAGCGTGAATGTAGCTGACACCAGTCATTGATTTCCTCTCACTTGTAACTCACTGTTAATTCGCCTGAAACTTTCTGACACTAAATCTTCATCTTAGAAAATCCTCTTAAAAAAATTCAGGAAAAGTCTCGGCTAGTTAAACAAGCTAAACGAACGGGAAACTGAATTTTACGGAGGGGGGGGGGGTGAGGCAGTATGGACTGGAAAGGCTGAAGCTGATATTAATGTAATCTGTTGTGGTGATAACGTAGAGTGCACGCTCACGCGAGACCTGATCACATGTCTCTCCCTAGTTTGTTTACATATCATATTGATGTAGTGCGTGCTCGTACTCTCTCACACACACACTCGGGTGCCTTCCACGCCGACGTCATTCTGGGTGGCGAGATATGGTGTGGTGAGAGGTGTGAGGGAGGGGGAGAAACGTGGTATGGCGAGAGGTGAGTTGGTGGGGGGGGGGGGGATATGTAGAGAAGTGGTGTACTAAGAGGTGTGGGGGGTTGCAGGATGTTGTGGGGTGTGGGGGTGTAGGGATGCATTAGGTATAGAATAAAAGGGAAAACTAGGGCTAATAAGATACGCTTAGGTGTTGTATGTGATCAATGCTGTAAGATACACTCAGGTGTTGTCATCTGTAACATACACTCTGGTGTTGTGGGTGATCTCTAGTGTAGAATATACTCAGGTGTTATGGGTAACTGACAGCCGTGCGGGAATATATGATCGTTTACAAGTGGAGGACACCCACATAGAACCAAGTTATAGGCAGTGCTGAGGATATCTAATCTTGAAAGAACACGAAATAATGAAATAGAGTTGGATAAATTTAAATTTAGAAATGATACAGGAAAATGCTGGTTTAGAAATAAACTGGCAGGCGAGTGAAACAAACTGGCAAGTAGAGTAACTGAAGCTAACAGCGTGAGTAGTTGAATAAAACATGTTGAACACATCGGTATCTTCAGTGAAGAAATGTTTTGCCTGTGCAGCAGCCTTCTTCAGCCTAATACTGATGCGATTTTTATACTGGAGACATTGGAAGACGTGGAGTAATTTTTAAGATGTGCGAAAGTTCTCATACTGCAAGTGCCACCTGACAGGCTGGTGTGGCTTCGCACATGGTATTCTTGCATGCTGGGAAGGAGGGCCATTACCACCCGTGGCAGAAAGGGATTAACAGTCACATAGACCACAAGGTTGCGTAGGTATCTCAAGGCAGGGTAAGAGGGCTGTTACACGATCTCTTGAACATTCAAACATATGAAGATTCAAAAATCCCCATTTAAAAAGGTTGTTCTTAATATACAAATTTACCTTTTTTACTAAAACACTTGAGGCAGTAGACCATGATAACTTAACGATGATGTTAATTTGGATTCCATTATAGCTTGTAGCAGTTTCCCCCAAATCTTTTAACAGGCCTCTTTGTTTTTTTTATATAGACATGTCAAAGTTTAGATAGAAAAAAGAAGCATGTGCAGACTGCATATTCCAAAACTGCCGCATGGCGTTTGACATAAAACTTTACAAACGAGACAGATCACACCCGAGTGATTTGGAAAGTACTACACCAACTGATGAAAGAATTTCTAACAAAAAATACGACAGTCACTAAAGGAGAGGTAGTGTTAGGATGCAGAGAAGTAACTAGAGACATTACACAAGATTCCTTTCTTGGACCCATACTGTTTCTGACGTGTGTGAATGATATACCGGGTAAAATATACGATGAAAAAACTAATGAAGAGAATAAACAATAAAAAAGTGGTTACCGAAATTCAACCCCAGCAAATACAAGGTTATGAGGACGGAAACAGGAAATAGACCATGTGAAGAGTACTAGCTGAAAGGTAACTCAGAATCTGAAAGAAAAATAACCCAGGAGTGGGGATCACAAACTGAATAACATCCGCTGCAAAATATATGCAAAGCTAGTAAATTTAAGACCGTTCCTCAAGAACCTGCACAGCAGACATTCAGATCATTGTACACAATATGCACAAGACAAATACTGGAATATGTACAGCCAACACACAACCCTCATCTCAAATGTCTAAAACCTGAGAAACTTAAGATTTATTACAAGGTTGATCCAGAACGAGGGTTATGCAGTAATAGCTGTGATATTAACAAAACACTTTGTGTAGGTCACTCAGCGCTCTTAGCAATAAAAATTACACAAGACAAACTATAAAGACAAAGATAAAAATTAACATACAATTAAAAACTACGAACCTGAGTAAAATATGTTCAACACAAATACTATCATATTAAGTCAAAAAAAATATCAGCATCAATTAAAAACATTAAATTATTAATGCCAAAAGAATTTCCTAAAAGTTTCCTTACGCATGACATAGGTGAAAAGGCCTAAAACATGGGCAAACAAATGTTTCATCGTCAGGTACGTGTCACAAGCTACACAGGAGACAAACGCCTGTAAACATGTGGATATGGGCAAGATGGATGGACGAATATAGTAAGGGCGCGTGCATGCAATCGACATTGAGTGGTCTCAAAGTGAGGATTGGTGGTGAAGGAAGGGGGCTTAATATACACATCCTGCTAAACTTTGTATAACTCGATGCTCGTCTGCAGGGCCCATCAGGCCCGCCACTTCTCAAAGACATCAATACAAGACTCGACAATCAGTGGAGACAGTCACAATTTAAAGGATACTCAAGAGACATTTAATAGGGAAAAACAACGTAAGAAAACGATGGAAACTAATTAAACTGTATAATTATTGTAGTGTGAAAGTATTGAACACAGAATGAATTATAAAGGGATGTAGTGAAGGTAAACTCAAAACTTTCAAAAGAAAGGATGACAAGAGTACTAAAGAAGTGAACCACACCAATTAATCAAATGAGCCCAAGAGCTAGAGACCCACCTCCACATACACAATTAGTTGACACATTACTGAGTCCATGAATTCGCCAGTCAATAGTAGCAGACACTTGAGATGTAAGTACAGCCTGGCAGCTGCACCCACACACACACACACACACACACACACACACACGAGCACAGGGTGAAAATACACAGATTTTCACTCATCTCCCCTCGCCCTCTTCCTCCTCCTCTCCTTCCCCTCTTCCTCTTCTCTCTCCCCCCTCACACATCCATTCCACCTTCCCCTCATAAAGCAAATCTAAAGTAGTTGTGTTTCCTGACACTGTAAACCCATACACAATATTCCATAGCATTTATGTTCTCCTCAAAGAAGAAAGATTTCCACACACACAATCCACCAAGTGTTCCGCTATCAAAGGTGCAACTACCACGTAAAGGAGCATCTTTACAACACACGAGCGAAATGCTGAAGTCACAAGCAATGTGCATTCAGTGAGCCATTACTCACTTAAAACGAGTCTAATTTTTTTCACGAGGCCCAAAACTCTGCCAACATTTCCAAAATTTCAGAGATAACTCCTGACCCCACTCGACATTTGAAGGAGGCACTGAAAGTATGAACCAGGCCTAGACTCATAAAACTTCATATTCATTAAAAATTGCATAAAATAACTATCACATGCCATAAATATTACACGGCAACGGGGACTTGATACGAGAGTCTTCCAACAGCCATTAAACACTCTCTATATAGCGCCACTCTACAAAGATGGCAGCAAAGAAATTACTCTACAAAGATGGCAGCCAAGAAAAAAGACAGCACTGACGTCCAAAATTATGAAAATCTTTTGCTGTATAATTTTAATGAGCAAGATTGCTAAACACATTTTATCACCACCACTGCACAATACCAAACACCCTGACAAAACACAACACCTGGACAACAAATACTCTGACAACACTACACGATAACTACATCCTACATTACGATACTTTACACGCTGACTACACTCTACATTACGACACACCCTGACCACACTACATTACGACACGCTGACTACCCTTTACATTACTACAAGCGCTGACTATACCATACATTACGATACACGATGACTACACTCTACGCCCTCACGGGATTCCCCTTCTTGTTCTTGGTTCCATTCATCGATGACTCACCCACCACCCTCCCTCCCTCTCGTTTAATTATTTATATCCCCTCCCCTCTGTGTGCACCAAATCTAGCAACTAAGGCTGACACATTACATTACCGTATTTCGGAGATCCACCCTATGTGATGGAGTATGAAAGAGAACACATAGCTAGCTCTAGTTCCCACAATGTTATAAAATAAGGCAGCACCACTATCCTGATGACTATTCTTTGTAAATGTGGAGTAAGAGGTTGAGCATTTCACTTATTTGTTTGTGAAAGATTGAGTATTAGTTACGGAGCCAGTTTTTTTTATAGTGGATTATTATAGTTGTACTGTAACTGCACATAGGACACTGAAAAAACGATACACTTTACAGAAGAAACTTTTACTGGGAAAAATGTTTTGATCTGTTAAATGTCCGGATAAAGATCTTAACAAGTCGAAACAAAGTATAGGCCCCACCTTGTAGACATTTCCAACTGCCCGCCATCATTTACAATTCGCAATTCTCCCTCCGAAGCTAGGCCTCAGCGGTGACATTTAGTAGCCGTAGTCAGGCCAGCTACCTCCACTCCACAGACCGCTGGCGTGCCGGCTCACCTCATGGACAAGACCCGGACAGGGACCATTACCGGCGAACCACTCATCATATGACTAAGACCCTCGTCAGGAAATACTTGTCCTGTTTCCTGACAAACCTTACCTAACCTAACTCACGCCGCTGGCGTTCTCATTTGTTCATAGCCAGCCTACCATCCTGACATATGCTGACATCTCCCTTCTTCTCCCCTCTATTCACATGATGTACCCACTGGACACAGCTACAACTGACCTGTACAACTGTAAAAAGAAGCCATCTAACAAGCAAGCATCCCTGCCATTTGAGTCGACTGCTACCTTCCCTGTGTATTATAGACATATCTGGCCTATCACATCAGCTGCAAAAGCAGACTCAACGAAATGTCTCAATAATAGCTAATTCCAAAGACAGGACTCGGTTGTTAGTGCACTCAGCTCACACACTGAGTGTCCGGAGTTCGATCCCTGGTACGAGTGACAAAGTTGGACATGATTCCTTACACCTGCTACCCCTGTTCACCTAGCAGTAAGTAGGTACCTGGGTGTTAGATGACTGGTGTGGGCCGCATCCTGGGGTTTTGAAATGAACTGAAGCAAGATAACCGCTCTTAAGACTGCAAAAATTGACTTGCGTATAAAAAGATATATTTTCAAGTCATCTTTAGCCACAGCTTGAAAAAGCTCACCATCGAGGGAAGGCTAACTTTTGCCTTCCATAAGCTCTTGCTTCTCTCGAACTTCATCCTAAATCAATTTAAATGTTTACTTTGGAGTTGTCCTCAACTACACCTCTCCCTAATTCACTCCACTTGTTCACTACTCACACAGAGATTTTTTACGATCGTTTGGCTCATTAGAATTTCTAATTTCCAATCATGTCCCTCCCTCCTGTGGCATACATGATGTTCCTATCCACGTCGTCGTTTTGTTGTCTACACGTCTCCTATGGTTCTTGCATGTTGTGATGTCTCCCATGGTTCTTGCATGCTGTAATTATGTCTCCTACAGTTCTTGCATATTGTGATCATGTCTCCTATGGTCCTTGCATGTTCTGTCACCTATGGTTCTTGCATGTTCTGTCACCTATGGTTCTTGCATGCTGTAATTATGTCTCCTATGGCTCTTGCATGTTGTGATCATGTTTCATATGGTTCTTGCATGCTGTGATCATGTCTCCTATGGTTCTCGCATGCTGTGATCATGTCTCTTATTGTTCTTGCATGTTATAATCATGTCTCCTATGCTTCTTGCATGCTGTGATCATGTCTCCTGTGGTTCTTGCATGTTGTGATCATGTATCCTGTGGTTCTTGCATGTTGTGATCATGTCTCCTGTGGTTCTTGCATGTTGTGATCATGTCTCCTATGGTACCTACATGTTGTAATCATGTCTCTTATGGTTCTATCCTTTTGTGTTGTAAAGTAAGATTCAAAGTTCTCTCAACTTCTCTCCACATTCCAGCTGTTTTCAGTTCTGCGGACCAGCCTAGTGGAACAACTTCTGAACTTTTTCAACTGCCACGGTATTAATGGTATATAATACAGGTATGATACGTGCTTAACAGTTTGGCATCTTCACTGATCGAGGCTATGGAGCTGAACACCTCAAAAAATCTCCTTCAAGGCTGAAGGACTGATCACCTCACATTTACCCCTCCCAATTGTTGCTGCCGCCTCCGATATTTAAAGTCAACCCTGTATTCGACTGAAGAAGCCAGCTGAGCAGGCGAAACGTTTCGAGAATACACCAAACTTTCTCGATTATCTTGAAATGTCTGACAAGATTAGGGTTTCGTGTTTTCTATGGAACAGTGGTGTTCAAATGTTCGAGGCTTCATAAAGCGAAGGTTTCATGCTCACAATGACACCGTGTTCAAATGTCTTAATGAGGCGAGTGTTTTCATGTTCTGAATGACACCGTGTTCAATTGTCTTACACCTGAAGAGGTGACGTTTCACGCAATCAATGACAATGTTCGAATCTGTTAAAGTAGGCTTATATTTGCCAGCCCTGACATGCCACCCATGATGATATGAACCCATACTAGTTATTCATAACTAAGTTTATGACTTACAGCAATCATACACTAAAAGATGTAGAGTGAGATATGCAATGCAGGTGTACAATGTGAGATATGGACTGCAAGATGTACAATGTGAGATGTACACTGCAAGGTGTACAATGTGAGATGCATTGCAAGATGTACAGTGCGCGATGTAAATGCACAACAATTATTTGAGTTTCAACAGAGTTTGTGAAGGCTATATCAAGGAAACTACATCTCTATGTTATGGAATAACTCAGGCTGCCTCTACAGTATATTTTGTGCTTTGTCTCTGCGCTGAATATGTCATAGGGTTCGTTAGACGGGAGGCGGTAACGAGGAAAACACATGACTGTTGTGGAGGGGATTATATTGAGAATACTTGGTAGAAAAACCCAGCCTGTGTCTGACCGACTCTAAGCCTAGTCGAGTTCTGAGAGATGCTTGGTGGCGCATGTGCAGAGTATAGCTATGCTTTGGGCAGGGAGCTTAGCTATAAACGGAATTAGATCATATATATATATTACATTAATATTGGGCTGATGACAAATAACCCACGCTGACTTACAATATATATATATATATATATATATATATATATATATATATATATATATATATATATATATAATCTCAGAAACCACAACACAACGTATAAAATAGGCTAATCTGACGCTTATTTCTAGATCCTCTGAAGATGTATTTTCAAACGAAAGAAAGAGTGCAGTGTTTACACTTTTATATACGTACTATGATATTCCCATTCATTATTTATTCATTCACTCACTCACTCACTCACACACACACACACACACACACACACACACACACACACACACACACACAGTGTCGGACTGACGACACTGGAGGATAAGAGGGTGAGGTGAGACATGATAAACAAAATACTGCGTGGACAGAAACAGGATGTTCCAGAAAGGGGACACAGAAACAAGGGGTCACAATTGGAAGCTGAAGACTCAGACGAGTCACCGAGATGTTAGGAAGTATTTTTTCAGTCAGTCATCAGGAAGTGGGATAGCCTAGCAAGTGATGTAATGGAGGCAGGAACCATACATAGCTTTAAGACGAGGTATGACAAAGCTCAGGAAGCAGAGAGGACCTAGTAGCGATCAGTGAAGAGGTGGGGCCAGGAGCTGAGTCTCGACCCCTGCAACCACAATTAGGTGAATACACACACACACACACACACACACACACACACACACACACACACACACACACACACACACACACACACGGCCAAGAGCTGCAGAGACTCCATCTCTGCAGCAACATAAGAGTACATTTCCCTGGTAGCAGGTGAGGTCGAACTTTTATGGTGAACATAAAATGGAAAGAAGGATGACGGTGTACCCTGATACAAGGTTGAGACTCCCCAGAGAGCACCAAACAGCTGTCCCCGAACCCCCCATCCTTATCATAATCCCCAATGCCAAGGAAAAGTTTGTGTCCAGGCTGTCACCCAGCCAGTGCCTGGTCACACCCGTCACGGCATAACCTGATCGAGTGAGGCCCACATTATCTCAGCCTATGGTTCAGAGGGCCGATAGCACAAACAGTTTGGTTGAGCAAACGATCAACAAGGAAGCCAGGTTTAAGGTCGGATTGCGCTGCTAGAAGACCCCTTGAAACAGCTCACAGGTATTTTCTCACATTCATAATTGCGCTCCTTACTAACATTAGTAGAATTTTCAACTTGCATTGATTAATAGTAAATCAAAGCAATTGTTTTTCCCAGATATGATTAACAAAAGTGAAACTGACTTACTGCTTGTTGTTACACTGGCAATATTTACCCCCCGAAATGTTAACCAGGAACTAAACCTAGCTAAACCTACCGTACATAACTACGTATTGAAATTAGGTAAAAAAAAAAAAAAAAGTAACGAAAAAATTCAACAATCTAAATAATGATGTTAAAAGTGCATCTATTACGAACATCTGTAACAATACAATGTTGGGTATAGATTTCTCGTTCCTTTATACATACATAAGTTAAGCAACTAACATAGGAATCTGAGAAGAGGCTGCATCATCAAGAGTGTCTTAACACCAAGGAACATGTGGGAGCATATGTCCACACCTCTCAGCTTCAAGACTTAACTGAAACAATAACCAGAAGCCTTGAGAGACGTAACACACCAAGACTTTTCAACACCCTCTCTTCATACATAAGCATTACCAACAGCCGCGTGTCTTCAGGGTAAAAACCTGATAAGCTGAAGTTACTTCCTGATCAGCCATGCTGTGGTGCCGACGTTGGACTGCGTGTAGCTCGCACCCACAGCCTTACTAATCAGGTTATGAACCAGGCCTAGTTTGGGGACTGACCTGCGGCACTGGTGACCCCTTTAAAATATCCCTAAAATCATACCATTGGTTTTAATGAAAAACAAGTGTTATAATGTTAAGCTAGAAAATAAATGATGTTCCGTGTACATTCAAACAACTTTGACACTCCACATATTCTCAAGAATTTAGAGACATGCTGATTAAATATATACGAGTATAAAGCACGGAGAGAGAGAGAGAGAGAGAGAGAGAGAGAGAGAGAGAGAGAGAGAGAGAGAGAGAGAGAAACATCAGTTAAATCTAAAATAACCCAAAACGTGTGAAATACTAAAGATACAGCACAACTGGGCGTTCAGTTAGTAGTTGAACAGACTAAATATTGACAACAAACTCAAGTGGCATTAATGTGACAACAAACTCTACCAACATTTCTGCCAAAAATCTACCTCCACTTGACTTTTAAAGCTACTACTGAGAGTACGTCTATGCATTCTGTTCCAGGCCCATATAAAAAAAAAAAGTGTTAACCAGGCTGTCGATAAGACACGGGTGTCTCATCTCTCTGTTAAGAAGTAAAAATATAAACACATTTAATTACATTTACACAAGCCACAAGGCACTAATGGTTCACAGCAGGACGTTCCTGCCTCTCGCAACTGCAAGAAATACACGACAGTTTTAAATCTGAAGTAAAATGCCGATGTTACACACAGAAATTTTACAAAACATCTGCGGCAAGTGATCATGGAGAAGCAACACAAAATGTGTACAAAAGGAGATTAATGAAAAATTGAAAGTTGGATCCTCAAATTTCTAATAAATTGAAACCAAAGAATAATAGTCAATTAAGAATCTGATGTCTCCACGATAATATATATTCGATCCGGCGACATAGTACTCTCCCTAGCTCTCTCTCTCTCACATCTAACATGGACAATGACTGTAGCACAGTACTCTCCCTAGCTCTCTCTCTCTCACATCTAACATGGACAATGACTGTAGCACAGTACTCTCCCTAGCTCTCTCTCTCACATCTAACATGGACAATGACTGTAGCACAGTACTCTCCCTAGCTCTCTCTCTCTCACATCTAACATGGACAATGACTGTAGCACAGTACTCTCCCTAGCTCTCTCCTACATCTAACATGGACAATGACTGTAGCACAGTACTCTCCCTAGCTCTCTCTCTCTCACATCTAACATGGACAATGACTGTAGCACAGTACTCTCCCTAGCTCTCTCCTACATCTAACATGGACAATGACTGTAGCACAGTACTCTCCCTAGCTCTCTCTCTCTCACATCTAACATGGACAATGACTGTAGCACAGTACTCTCCCTAGCTCTCTCTCTCTCACATCTAACATGGACAATGACTGTAGCACAGTACTCTCCCTAGCTCTCTCCTACATCTAACATGGACAATGACTGTAGCACAGTACTCTCCCTAGCTCTCTCCTACATCTAACATGGACAATGACTGTAGCACAGTACTCTCCCTAGCTCTCTCTCACATCTAACATGGACAATGACTGTAGCACAGTACTCTCCCTAGCTCTCTCCTACATCTAACATGGACAATGACTGTAGCACAGTACTCTCCCTAGCTCTCTCTCACATCTAACATGGACAATGACTGTAGCACAGTACTCTCCCTAGCTCTCTCCTACATCTAACATGGACAATGACTGTAGCACAGTACTCTCCCTAGCTCACTCCTACATCTAACATGGACAATGACTGTAGCACAGTACTCTCCCTAGCTCTCTCCTACATCTAACATGGACAATGACTGTAGCACAGTACTCTCCCTAGCTCTCTCTCACATCTAACATGGACAATGACTGTAGCACAGTACTCTCCCTAGCTCTCTCCTACATCTAACATGGACAATGACTGTAGCACAGTACTCTCCCTAGCTCTCTCCTACATCTAACATGGACAATGACTGTAGCACAGTACTCTCCCTAGCTCTCTCTCTCTCACATCTAACATGGACAATGACTGTAGCACAGTACTCTCCCTAGCTCTCTCTCTCTCACATCTAACATGGACAATGACTGTAGCACAGTACTCTCCCTAGCTCTCTCCTACATCTAACATGGACAATGACTGTAGCACAGTACTCTCCCTAGCTCTCTCCTACATCTAACATGGACAATGACTGTAGCACAGTACTCTCCCTAGCTCTCTCTCACATCTAACATGGACAATGACTGTAGCACAGTACTCTCCCTAGCTCTCTCCTACATCTAACATGGACAATGACTGTAGCACAGTACTCTCCCTAGCTCTCTCCTACATCTAACATGGACAATGACTGTAGCACAGTACTCTCCCTAGCTCTCTCCTACATCTAACATGGACAATGACTGTAGCACAGTACTCTCCCTAGCTCTCTCCTACATCTAACATGGACAATGACTAGCACAGTACTGTCCCTAGCTCACTCCTACATCTAACATGGACAATGACTGTAGCACAGTACTCTCCCTAGCTCTCTCTCACGTCTAACATGGACAATGACTGTAGCACAGTACTCTCCCTAGCTCTCTCTCACGTCTAACATGGACAATGACTGTAGCACAGTACTCTCCCTAGCTCTCTCCTACATCTAATATGGACAATGACTGTAGCACAGTACTCTCCCTAGCTCTCTCCTACATCTAATATGGACAATGACTGTAGCACAGTACTCTCCCTAGATCTCACATCTAACATGGACAATGACTAGCACAGTACTCTCCTTAACTCACATCTAACATGGGCGATGAATGTAGCACAGTACTCTCCCTAACTCTCACATCTAACATGGGCGATGAATGTAGCACAGTACTCTCCCTAACTCTCACATCTAACATGGGCGATGAATGTAGCACAGTACTCTCCCTAACTCTCACATCTAACATGGGCGATGAATGTGGCACAGTACTCTCCCGTAAATCTAACAGACAATGATACGAATCAGAGTCTGTTTAACATTTGTTTTCAGTTATAACAAGGTGCTTTCTATGTATGTAATAAGTATTTAGCTTTGTTCTTGAGAGTATCTGGAGAAAGGGTGACGCCACAATCGTCAAGACTTCCCGGCATTCCAGGAAATATTATATACCGTGGTATATTGCAGAAAACAAGATAATATACTTTATTCTAACATTAATGATGTTATAATTCCATACTGTATAGATTTATAATAATAATAATTATTATTATTATTATTATTATTCAAGAAAGTAGATGTAGCAATATACAAAGCCAAATAAGTCAACAAGACTGCTAAACACCTCACCTCCGACCTTTGCCCACACAGCCCAGGGGAGAGTGGCACAAATATGCTGAGTGTACACAGGTAGGCAGGTGCAGGTACAGGCGCGCGCGCGCGCGCACACACGCACACACACACACACACACACACAAACACACACACACACACACACACACACACACACACACACACACACACACACACACCCATCCACCCACCCACTCACCAATACCCACATACACACACACACACTCGACCCGACCCCTGCAACCACAATTAGGTGAGTATACACACACACACACACACACACACACACACACACACACACACACACACACACACACACACACACACAAATAAATAAATAACAAAAAGGCACAATACCGTGACTGGAACGATACACAAATAACCCGCACCTGAATCCTCATTTTTAAAAAAATAACAAAAAGGCACACACACACACACACACACACACACACACACACACACACACACACACACACACACACACACACAGAGGCTACTGGATTTCAACAACAAATGGAAGGTTATCACAAATGGAGCAAAATGACGAAATTACGTAGAGACCGGAGGTGCTAGAGTGAAAACTTCACTTAAGGGGTAATTTGGAGTAAACAAAGTGTCAAACAAAGCAGAAGCGCACATCAACCAAATAACTTGAGAAGTGAACCCAATATTAGGTTTCATCTCAACAAAATGAGTCATTCATGCTATATATACAACATATATTAAGTATGCAGCACTAGTTTGGAATTCACACTCACTACAGCATATCAAGGCGCTAGAGAAAGTGGAAAAATAAACAAATGAAGTATAACTGTGATCCTTTATTGACTAAGTTTCGCCCACACAGAGGGTTTTATCAAGTCACACACAGATCTACCTGGGCAGAGTACACGAGTATATATAGTGTGGAGTCAGGCGGAGAAATCCTGGGAAGGGCTGGATTTGAGACGGATCTGTTGAAGGTCCGTCTCAAATCGTGTCGGTATCAACTTCGACTCTAGACTGAAGGACTGATTACCTCAAACTTTTCCTCAGCTTTCTTCGTTCTTCTCTGTATTGGACTAAGGAAGCCAATGGTTGGCGAAACTTTTCCTCAATAAAAAAATTCCCAAATGTCGCACAAATGTCTCATTCTTTAGCTTGTCAGCTTTCTAAAGTATTTACATCACAGTATACAAGTATATGTTACCTGTGACATGCCTGTACTAAGTTCGTTTTTGCTACTCTCGCAGCCTAGCCAGGGGCTATTCTGCTGAGTACATGTTCAACCAGGTTGTGTTGGAGGCCCTCTGGCCAATGTAACGCATAACTTGGTGGCTTGGACAGCAAGCTTATGAAAAAAAGGTAAAAATATAAAAACATGTAATAAACAGCAATGTTTTAGGTTCCTCTCACGAAATAAAGAGTAAAGTTGTATTGTAGACTGTTTCCCCTCGACACTTTTATTATGTATTGTACACTGTTTCCCCTCGACACTTTTATTATGTATTGTACACTGTTTCCCCTCGACACTTATTATGTATTGTACACTGTTTCCACTCGACACTTTTATTATGTATTGTAGACTGTTTCCCCTCGACACTTTTATTATGTATTGTACACTGTTTCCCCTCGACACTTTTATTATGTATTGTACACTGTTTCCCCTCGACACTTTTATTATGTATTGTACACTGTTTCCCCTCGACACTTTTATTATGTATTGTACACTGTTTCCCCTCGACACTTTTATTATGTATTGTACACTGTTTCTCCTCGACACTTTTATTATGTATTGTACACTGTTTCTCCTCGACACTTTTATTATGTATTGTACACTGTTTCTCCTCGACACTTTTATTATGTATTGTACACTGTTTCTCCTCGACACTTTTATTATGTATTGTACACTGTTTCTCCTCGACACTTTTATTATGTATTGTACACTGTTTCCCCTCGACACTTTTATTATGTATTGTACACTGTTTCTCCTCGACACTTTTATTATGTATTGTACACTGTTTCTCCTCGACACTTTTATTATGTATTGTACACTGTTTCTCCTCGACACTTTTATTATGTATTGTACACTGTTTCTCCTCGACACTTTTATTATGTATTGTACACTGTTTCCCCTCGACACTTTTATTATGTATTGTACACTGTTTCTCCTCGACACTTTTATTATGTATTGTACACTGTTTCCCCTCGACACTTTTATTATGTATTGTACACTGTTTCCCCTCGACACTTTTATGTATTGTACACTGTTTCCCCTCGACACTTTCATTAGTCTTATATAAAACCCTAAAATAACAACATCAGTGAGTGCCATCATAACCTCCGAGTCATCATACAGGCAACAACCTCCACGAGTGTCATCATACAGGCAACAACCTCCACGAGTCATACAGGCAACAACCTGTCATCATACAGGCAACAACCTCCACGAGTGTCATCATACAGGCAACAACCTCCACGAGTATCATAACCTCCGAGTCATCATACAGGCAACAACCTCCACGAGTGTCATCATAACCTCCGAGTCATCATACAGGCAACAACCTCCACGAGTGTCATCATACAGGCAACAACCTCCACGAGTGTCATCATACAGGCAACAACCTCCATGAGTGTCATCATACAGGCAACAACCTCCACGAGTGTCATCATACAGGCAACAACCTCCACGAGTGTCATACAGGCAACAACCTCCACGAGTCATCATACAGGCAACAACCATACGCAACAACCTCCACGAGTGTCATCATACAGGCAACAACCTCCATGTCATCATACAGGCAACAACCTCCACGAGTGTCATCATAACCTCCGAGTCATCATACAGGCAACAACCTCCACGAGTGTCATCATACAGGCAACAACCTCCACGAGTGTCATAACCTCCGAGTCATCATACAGGCAACAACCTCCACGAGTGTCATCATAACCTCCGAGTCATCATACAGGCAACAACCTCCACGAGTGTCATCATAACCTCCGAGTCATCATACAGGCAACAACCTCCCCGAGTGTCATCATACAGGCAACAACCTCCCCGAGTGTCATCATACAGGCAACAACCTCCACGAGTGTCATCATAACCTCCTAGTCATCATATAGGCAACAACCTCCCCGAGTGTCATCATACAGGCAACAACCTCCACGAGTGTCATCATAACCTCCGAGTCATCATACAGGCAACAACCTCCATGAGTGTCATCATAACCTCCGAGTCATCATATAGGCAACAACCTCCACGAGTGTCATCATAACCTCCGAGTCATCATATAGGCAACAACCTCCATGAGTGTCATCATAACCTCCGAGTCATCATACAGGCAACAACCTCCACGAGTGTCATCATACAGGCAACAACTTCCACGAGTGTCATCATAACCTCCGAGTCATCATACAGGCAACAACCTCCACGAGTATCATAACCTCCGAGTCATCATATAGGCAACAACCTCCATGAGTGTCATCATAACCTCCGAGTCATCATATAGGCAACAACCTCCATGAGTGTCATCATAACCTCCGAGTCATCATATAGGCAACAACCTCCATGAGTGTCATCATAACCTCCGAGTTATCATATAGGCAACAACCTCCATGAGTGTCATCATAACCTCCGAGTCATCATATAGGCAACAACCTCCATGAGTGTCATCATAACCTCCGAGTTATCATATAGGCAACAACCTTCATGTGTGTCATCATAACCTCCGAGTCATCATATAGGCAACAACCTCCATGAGTGTCATCATAACCTCCGAGTTATCATATAGGCAACAACCTCCATGTGTGTCATCATAACCTCCGAATCATCATACAGGCAACAACCTCCCCGAGTGTCATCATACAGGCAACAACCTCCACGAGTGTCATCATCATAAACGAAGAACGGAACCCTGGATGACTACTGAGATATTAGATAATATGAAATTCAGAGACCAGCTGCTAAAAAGATTTAAAGCAAACAGACAGGATATTGCAGCACTATTGCAGCATGGGCCAGTAGGCCTTCTGCAGTGTTCCTCCATTCTTAAATGAATTCCAAAGGGTGAGGAACAGAGTACAGAGACTTATAAAAGGAGCAAAGGCAAAGCACTATTGCTCAAAAATCGAAGAGTATAAGCATAACCCCAGAAAGCTCTGGCAACAACTAAAACAGTTGGGGTATAGCCATAAGCCAGTAGATAGGTCTAACATAGTACTCACTATCGATAATGAGGTATGCCACTAAACATCCAAGGTGGCAAATTGCTTTAATTCCTACTACACATCTGTTGCATCAACACTAGTAAGTAAACTACCAGCTGAATCAAATACCTTTAACACAGACTCTGATAAGTTTCAAACATACTATACCAATAAAGGGGTAACCCCCAACAGTTGTCAACTAGTAAGTGTATCTCATGACTTCATTCAAAAAGAACTAAGCAGGTTAAACCCAACTAAGAGCACAGGCCCTGATAACATCCCGTCTAAGTTCCTAAAAGATGGTGCTTCTGAACTGTCAATCCCTATTGCTCACATAATAAATCTATCAATCACCACTAATACCGTACCGGAGGGGTTCAAGGAGGCCAGAGTTACTCCTATCTTCAAGAAAAATAGTAGGTCTGATGTAAGCAACTATAGGCCTGTTAGTATACTCAGTATAATATCTAAAATTCTGTAGAGAGCGATGTATTCTCAAGTAGTTAAGTACCTTAATGACAACAGCATTCTCCATAGCTATCAATCGGGCTTTAGAAGATCCTACTCAACCGACACCTCCCTTATTAATCTGATGGATTACCTGAGAACTGAAATGTCAAAGGGGAACCTCATAGGTATGGTAACCTTAGACCTGCAAAAGGCCTTCGATACTGTCAACCACAATATATTATGTAAGAAACTTCAAGCTATCGGTATAGGTTCTGTAGACTGGTTTAAGTCCTACCTTAGCAACAGGAGACAAATAGTCAAAATCAACAAAACGGAATCAGAACCCCTGCCGATAACATGTGGAGTTCCCCAAGGTAGTATTCTGGGTCCCTTATTATTCTTATGTTATGTCAATGATATGCCTATCAGTGTCAAGTGCAAACTCCTACTGTATGCAGATGACAGTGCTCTGTTAGTGACAGGTAAAGACCCACAAGATATTGCTAATGTTTTAACACTGGAACTGGAGTCCTGCAGCAAATGGTTAGTAGACAAACTATCATTACACCTAGGGAAAACTGAAGCCATTCTCTTTGGCACGAAACAAACTGAGAAGGGTAAATAATTTTAATGTTCAGTGTAATGGGGAGCCCATCACTTTGGTTTCATCAGTAAAATATCTGGGAATTCCCTTTGACCCATGCATGTCAGGAGAATTGATAGGGAACAGTGTAGTAAAGAAAGCGAATGCCAGACTGAAGTTCCTGTATAGACAAGCACAGTGTCTACCTACTGAGGCTCGCAGGACCCTATGTCTAGCCCTTATACAATGCCATATGGATTACGCTTGCTCTTCATGGTACTCTGCCTTGACAAAAAACTGAAAGAAAGACTGCAAATCACCCAGAACAAAATCGTAAGATTCATCCTGGGGCTGGGACCAAGAGAACATGTAGGCCAGGATGATTTACAGCAGTTGGATATGCTGAATGTTGAAGACAGAGTAAAACAACTGAAGCTAAATCATGTTTATAAAATTGCTCACAAACAGTGTCCAGAATATCTTGCTGTCAATTCTGTCAAGGTTGGGAACCAAAGCAATCATAGTACTAGGGGGAGAGAGCACAACTTTGTAGTACCCACAGTCATTGGCCAGGCGTCAAACACCTTTTATTGTACAGCAATAAAGGAATGGAACAGACTACCCGCACATGTCAAAGCCAGTCATAGCATGAACCAGTTCAAGAAGAGTGCCAAAAGGTGTCTGATGAATGTAGTTACAGAAAGGGAGGGGAATGATTTTCTATTTTTTAGCTAACATACGTGTAAATTTTACCTTATTCCTAGTAATGACCCTCGTATTGTAGATAGTCTTAATGACCTTGGTGTAGTAGATAGACTTTTTAGTATGATAATAAGATGTTATCTTCATTATAGAATAATAAGAAAATATTATAACCTTTATATTATAATAATAAGGTAAAAGGACCCCAATGGAAATAAGTCAATGTGTCTGACTTTTTTGGGTTATCCCAGGTTCTCTACACATATGCTGCAATGTATGATAATTCTATGTAACTGTATTTGTGTATACCTGAATAAACTTACTTACTTATTACTTATACAGGCAACAACCTCCCCAAGTGTCATCATAACCTCCGAGTTATCATATAGGCAACAACCTCCATGTCATCATAACCTCCGAATCATCATACAGGCAACAACCTCCACGAGTGTCATCATAACCTCCGAGTCATCATACAGGCAACAACCTCCCCGAGTGTCGACATACAGGCAACAACCTCCACGAGTGTCATCATACAGGCAACAACCTCCACGAGTGTCATCATAACCTCCGAGTCATCATACAGACAACAACCTCCACGAGTGTCATCATAACCTCCGAGTCATCATACAGGCAACAACCTCCCCGAGTGTCAACATACAGGCAACAACCTCCACGAGTGTCATCATACAGGCAACAACCTCCACGAGTGTCATCATACAGGCAACAACCTCCCCAAGTGTCATCATACAGGCAACAACCTCCACGAGTGTCATCATACAGGCAACAACCTCCACGAGTGTCATCATACAGGCAACAACCTCCACGAGTGTCATCATACAGGCAACAACCTCCACGAGTGTCATCATACAGGCAACCTCCACGAGTGTCATCATACGCAACAACCTCCACGAGTGTCATCATACAGGCAACAACCTCCACGAGTGTCATCATACAGGCAACAACCTCCACGAGTGTCATCATAACCTCCGAGTCATCATACAGGCAACAACCTCCACGAGTGTCATCATACAGGCAACAACCTCCACGAGTATCATAACCTCCGAGTCATCATACAGGCAACAACCTCCACGAGTGTCATCATACAGGCAACAACCTCCACGAGTGTCATACAGGCAACAACCTCCCCGAGTGTCATCATACAGGCAACAACCTCCACGAGTGTCATCATACAGGCAACAACCTCCACGAGTGTCATCATACAGGCAACAACCTCCACGAGTGTCATCATACAGGCAACAACCTCCAGGAGTGTCATCATAACCTCCGAGTCATCATATAGGCAACAACCTCCATGAGTGTCATCATAACCTCCGAGTCATCATATAGGCAACAACCTCCATGAGTGTCATCATAACCTCCGAGTCATCATATAGGCAACAACCTCCAGGAGTGTCATCATAACCTCCGAGTCATCATATAGGCAACAACCTCCATGAGTGTCATCATAACCTCCGAGTCATCATATAGGCAACAACCTCCACGAGTGTCATCATAACCTCCGAGTCATCATATAGGCAACAACCTCCATGAGTGTCATCATAACCTCCGAGTCATCATACAGGCAACAACCTCCCCGAGTGTCATCATACAGACAACAACCTCCCCGAGTGTCATCATACAGGCAACAACCTCCACGAGTTACCTGGAGGTTACCTGGAGGTTATTCCGGGGATCAACGCCCCCGCGGCCCGGTCCACGACCAGGCCTCCCGATGGATCAGGGCCTGATCAACTAGGCTGTTACTGCTGGCCGCACGCAGTCCGACGAGTGTCATCATACAGGCAACAACCTCCACGAGTGTCATCATACAGGCAACAACCTCCACGAGTGTCATCATACAGGCAACAACCTCCACGAGTGTCATTATACAGGCAACAACCTCCACGAGTGTCATCATACAGGCAACAACCTCCACGAGTGTCATCATACAGGCAACAACCTCCACGAGTGTCATCATACAGGCAACAACCTCCCCGAGTGTCATCATACAGGCAACAACCTCCACGAGTGTCATCATACAGGCAACAACCTCCCCGAGTGTCATCATACAGGCAACAACCTCCACGAGTGTCATCATACAGGCAACAACCTCCACGAGTGTCATCATACAGGCAACAACCTCCCCGAGTGTCATCATACAGGCAACAACCTCCCCGAGTGTCATCATACAGGCAACAACCTCCCCGAGTGTCATCATACAGGCAACAACCTCCACGAGTGTCATCATACAGGCAACAACCTCCACGAGTGTCATCATACAGGCAACAACCTCCACGAGTGTCATCATACACTACAAGACAACACTACAGCAACATACACCCTGACACCAGCACCCACAACCAAGGTATACACTTAATAATAATATATAATATCAGGATACTTCAATGAAAACTCTTTCAGTCTACCACTTCCAGTATAATCAAGGTGCGTGTACTATCTCTGCGTACTGTGTGGACCCTACGCCACTGTGGTTTGCCAGTAGCTTACCTATGGTTTAACTCCAGAGTGGCTCCGCTCTTGAAAGTCCAGTCTGAGGCACAGCCATGACGTATCACCACTCCCTTCAGCTGGCACTGTCTCAGAAAACCTGTCGGCTGCAGAAGTATTTCTTATACGATGGGTGTGAAACGAACGTGTCTCTCACACAGACCTTCTTATAAAAAGCAATCGTGAGGAAACATATTCGGAAATAAATTAAAATTTTAGTTTATTCGTCAGGTAAAAAAAAAAATAACGCTTGAAACGAGTCTTTCTTATGACTCGTTTAATTCTTTATTTACCAAAACTGGGTACATCAGCAGTGTGCTGTTATTCCATATGATGGTTATATAAAGGGAACAAGGGCAAACAATGTTTTCCTGTCATACTCCTTCACACAGGATGGGTTACAAGTGTCAAAATCTGTCAGCTTATGCTGGAAGACTTCTGTAGAGCAATAAGGCTATTGTCACGTATTACATTAAAGGTTCATCAGTTAAGGGAACTTTAAAGGTTTCGTTCCAGCAGAGTTTATGTTACTATTACTTACAAACTATAATTCAGTGATGGCAGCACTATGAGGGGGGCGCGGCAGGAGGGTACACATAAGGATGGGGTGAAGGTGGGGTCGCTGTGGCATGCATGGCATGCCAAAGCAGTAGCACCAGCAACCGCTGTATTAATTAAAGGGACTTTTCCATAAAATGTAATCGTGAATTATTTTTACTTTAACCAAACCAACTGTAGTACTGAGCCGCTGAACCTAGAACCTTAAGACTTCCTAGAGGTAGTCTTCGACTGAACCAACTAGTGGGAGTAAGACCTAGTTCTCAAAGAAAATCCTGATAAATAACCTCGAGTTCATGAAGGAGCCTTGAAATAGCAATTGCACATCTATCTTCTATAATATTTCCCGGAAATAGTGTGGCAATAATGCCGTAAAGTTCCAGATTTTCGCTCAGTAGACTACAGTGGATTAAAGTACCATTTAGAGAGTATTAAAGGAGTAACCTCACAAGGAACAGTCATGGACACCTGCCAAACACAAACGCAGAGGATTGCCAAATCGCATGAAAACGATGCGAAATCATAATATAGATCTTTCACAGATGGCGTTCCACGGGGATCAATAAACGACCTGGCTGCTGAAATATACTGATACAAAATTAAGTTAACTGACTAAATAAAAATGTCGGTTTTCTAAACCATTTATATCACCAAAATGTAAATAGCGAGGAACACATTCGAGGGATGGCAATAATTCAGACACTCATGTAAGCCTATGTGAGCATCAAGATCACTGTATATTGTTTATATATATGACTTGCCTTGAGCAATCCCCTGCCTTGTGTGGGACACTTTTCACTCCATACAAGTCCCCTTCGTTCCCTCTCCCCTCGTAATATATACCATCCTCTTAAGTACCCATTCTCCCTTCCCCCAATCTTTCTCATTCCCTCTTCTGCATCCCCTCGTCTCGTTTCATACAACCACTAATCCATTTCTTCCCTCTCTTTTGCTCTTCCCCCTCTCTTTATAAAACCGGTCTTTTCTTCAGCTCCTTTACTGGCATACATTAATCCATTCCTCCCACCCTCCTACCGCTTTCTCTCTCACCCTACACTATTGCTCTCCCATACACTTCCCGCCCTCTCCAGATCTAATCACCCACACCCCTCTCTCTCCCCCACCCCTCTTCCATTACCAGCCCTCTTACTCCCCCACCGCACTTCCCTTAGGGTTTTGTGGAGAGAAGGGGAGCCTTGCTCCAGGTACTGCATGTCATTCTGCTACACCCTCCACTCCACATACTCTCTCTTTTAACCGAAATTACACTTTTCATCACTCATTATCATTACAGTAATGAGTGATGGAGATGAGTCTTCCTCCCTCACCACACATCAGAGCCAGGTGCTCTCCCTTCTTCAAATCAAGTGTCACCATCATTACCACCACATCGGTAATGCATCACAATTATCCTCGTTATCATTACCGTTAACGTTCTCACTATCAATCTTGATTCAGCAAGACAGGTTCAGTTCCTTGGATCAAGAGCTCATCAACATCAAGGAATCTCCCCTGAGGGATGACCAGTAACAATAGTATACAAAAATTAATTTCGCCTATGTATTCACACATGTCCAACATGTCCTCCACCAACACGACATTTTCGCACTTCGACGATTTCTACAGTATCTAACCAACTACAAAAACTAAGTATTGGTTATTCAAGGCGATATTACCTAACTCAACCTATATTTACCTACAAATAATCGCCGATATCGAAACATCAGAGGGACGGCTCACGTCTGCCGGCAAGCTCTCTGAGGATTTCTCACACAGGGTTTTCATCAAATTCCTCTATTTCCGGTATTTAGGTAGGTTAGGTAAGAGTGTCGTCTAGCAATGAGAAGGAGCCACCAAGCAGCAACAGTCTAGTTGACCAGGCAAGCACCAGACAAGCCTGGCTCAGGGCCCAGTTGCAAGAGTAGAAAAACTCTCGAAACCCGTCAAAGATAAAGGTATATGCACCTGCTATATACTTGGATACCTCCAGGATAAGATAAAACCAATATTGCAAACTAGTAATACCACAGGAAATAGCAAACAAGAGGACTCCACTAGCAATAGTGAGGATATATTACCAAAAACCACGGGTGAGAGCTCCATTGTTGGTGCTAGTGAGGATAGGAATAAGACAGGTAAACATGCACCAACAGGGAATACAGTCACAGAAACCCAAGGCAAACGGAAACCAAGCCTGTGCACATACTAATCACTTGGTATCTGCAGGCATGGGAAATCTGGAAAAACAGATGGGACGTGCAACTATGACCACCCTAGAAAATGCCGTGCCCATATGACAACAGGAAAATGCAAACTCCCTTCCTGTAAGCTTTTTCACCCTGAAATGTGTACCTCTTCAGTACAGGAAAGACTGTCCTATAACTTAAATTGCCAGGCACACCATCTAAAGGGGACAAAAAGATACAAAACATCCAGGCCATGGGAAAACCTGGGTAGCCACAGCCACTCAAGAGGGAGAGGTTTTTTAGTGCCAGGAAGGAAAAAAAACTGGCAGGAAATGGCAGAAATCGTACACCAAATCCAGTCATTCCTGGAGTGGAACCACAGTCGATGGCCTCCACTCCAAACCAACAGATACAGATACTAATGCCGGAAAAAAAATCCCCCCCCCCCCAGTACCAACAATACCACCAGTCCGATGACATTCTTCTTTGCAAATATACAGGGTCTAAAACCAGCAACAAACAGCAAAATACCTTTCATCCGTGGACTGCTTGCAGAGGCAAATGCAATGTTCGCGGCTTTCACTGAGACCCACATAAAGGATCACTTGGACAACGAAATATGGATCCCAGGTTACAACCTATACAGATGCAACAGAGTGAACAGGCAAAAGGGGGGGGGGTTGTCCTGTACATCGCAGAGTCACTTGTTTGCACAGAACTGCTTAATGCCTCAAATGATATAGTGGAAGTTTTAGCAGTAAAGATCGAGAACCAAAACCTAGTCATTGTGATAGTCTACAAGCCTCCGGATGCAACATCCCAGCAATTCCAGGAACAGCTGTTAAAAATTGACCACTGTCTGGAAAATCTGCCAGCTCCTGCACCCAACATCTTGCTCCTGGGGGATTTCAACTTAAGGCACCTAAAATGGAGGAATATAGCAAATAATGTTGTTGCAGTAATAACACCAGGAGGCAGCTCTGACGAGAACTCACACACACACGAGCTTTTAAATCTCTGCACAAAATTCAATTTAAACCAGCAAATAATAGAGCCTACTAGACTGGAGAATACACTAGACCTCATCTTCACTAACAATGATGATCTGATAAGAAATGTCACCATATCAAAAACAATATACTCAGATCACAACATAATTGAGGTTCAGACATGTATGCGCGGAGCCCCAGACCGACATAATGAGATTAGTTACGAGGGTGCATTCACCAAATTCAACTTCAATAACAAAAACATAAAGTGGGACCAAATAAACCAAGTCCTAACCGATATAAGCTGGGAAGATAGACTAAGCAACACAGACCCCAACTTATGCCTAGAACAGATTAACTCGGTGGCACTCGATGTATGCACAAGGCTTATTCCTCTAAGAAAAAGGAGGAGTAGATGCAAAATAGAAAGAGACAGGCGCTCCCTTTACAGGTGACGGAAAAGAATAACAGAGCGGCTAAAAGAGGTCAACATATCTGAAATGCGTAGGGAGTCACTGGTCAGAGAAATAGCAAGCATCGAACTTAAGCTAAAGGAATTTTATAGGAGTCAGGAATCGCGGGAAGAACTAAAAGCCATAAATGAAATCGAAAGAAACCCAAAGTATTTCTTCTCCTATGCCAAATCAAAGTCGAGAACAACGTCCAGTATTGGGCCCCTACTTAAACAAGATGGGTCCTACACAGATGACGGCAAGGAAATGAGTGAGCTACTCAAGTCCCAATATGACTCAGTTTTTAGCAAGCCGCTAACCAGACTGAGAGTCGAAGATCAAAATGAATTTTTTATGAGCCACAGAATTTGGTTAACACAAACCTATCTGATGTTATCCTGACACCAAATGACTTCGAACAGGCGATAGATGACATGCCCATGCACTCTGCCCCAGGGCCAGACTCGTGGAACTCCGTGTTCATCAAGAACTGCAAGAAGCCCCTATCACGAGCTTTTACCATCCTATGGAGAAGGAGCATGGACACGGGGGTCGTCCCACAGTTACTAAAAACAACAGACATAGCCCCACTCCACAAAGGGGGCAGTAAAGCAATAGCAAAGAACTACAGACCGATAGCACTAACATCTCATATCATAAAAATCTTTGAAAGGGTCCTAAGAAGCAAAATCACCACCCATCTAAAACCCATCAATTACACAACCCAAGGCAACATGGGTTTAGAACAGGTCGCTCTTGTTTGTCTCAACTATTGGATCACTACGACAAGGTCCAAGATGCACTAGAAGACAAAAAGAATGCAGATGTAATATATACAGACTTTGCAAAAGCCTTCGACAAGTGTGACCATGGCGTAAAAGCGCACAAAATGCGTGCTAAAGGAATAACAGGAAAAGTTGGTCGATGGATCTATAATTTCCTCACTAACAGAACACAGAAAGTAGTAGTCAACAGAGTAAAGTCCGAGGCAGCTACGGTGAAAAGCTCTGTTCCACAAGGCACAGTACTCGCTCCCATCTTGTTCCTCATCCTCATATCTGACAGACAAGGATGTCTGCCACAGCACCGTGTCTTCCTTTGCAGATGACACCCGAATCTGCATGACAGTGTCTTCCATTGCAGACACTGCAAGGCTCCAGGCGGACATCAACCAAATCTTTCAGTGGGCTGCAGAAAACAATATGAAGTTCAACGATGAAAAATTTCAATTACTCAGATATGGTAAACACGAAGAAATTAAATCATCATCAGAGTACAAAACAAATTCTGGCCACAAAATAGAGCGAAACACCAACGTCAAAGACCTGGGAGTGATAATGTCGGAGGATCTCACCTTCAAGGACCATAACATTGTATCAATCGCATCTGCTAGAAAAATGACAGGATGGATAATGAGAACCTTCAAAACTAGGGACGCCAAGCCCATGATGACACTCTTCAGGTCACTTGTTCTATCTAGGCTGGAATATTGCTGCACACTAACAGCACCTTTCAAGGCAGGTGAAATTGCTGACCTAGAAAATGTACAGAGAACCTTCACGGCGCGCATAACGGAGATAAAACACCTCAATTACTGGGAGCGCTTGAGGTTCCTGAACCTGTATTCCCTGGAACGCAGGCGGGAGAGATACATGATTATATACACCTGGAAAATCCTAGAGGGACTAGTACCGAACCTGCACACGAAAATCACTCACTACGAAAGCAAAAGACTTGGCAACATCCCCCCAATGAAAAGCATGGGTGTCACTAGCACGATAAGAGACCATACAATAAGTGTCAGGGGCCCGAGACTATTCAACTGCCTCCCAGCATACATAAGGGGGATTACCAACAGACCCCTGGCAGTCTTCAAGCTGGCACTGGACAAGCACCTAAAGTCGGTACCTGACCAGCCGGGCTGTGGCTCGTACGTTGGTTTGCGTGCAGCCAGCAGTAACAGCCTGGTTGATCAGGCTCTGATCCACCAGGAGGCCTGGTCACAGACCGGGCTGCGGGGGCATTGACCCCGAAACTCTCTCCAGGTAAACTCCAGGTATCCAGGTATAAAACATACCTGAAGGCCAATAAATGAAACAGAGAGAAAACGAAAGACGGTGTACCCTTAGAGTAAAAAAAAAAATGGTTATAACTATGATCATAATTTTTCAAGGGGTGGACCGGTAAGCTAGTGGAAGGCCATCATCCAAGACCCGCGTCAGGAAACACTTGTCCTATTTCCTGACGAACCTTATCTAACCGGTGGACCCTTGGTCACCCCCAGTGTTCTGTTGTCTCGTTTTTTTGTTTTGTTTTTTATTTGCTGCATTACAAGTTCATTTATGGAGTTCAAGTGCCGGTGTTATAAGTAGTTAATCTTAACTGCTAAACAACTATCTAACCTAGCTACACTTAACCTAACCATAGATAAATATGAAATTTCAAGTTAAGAAACAGCTAAAATTTCTAAGTACCAAATCTGACTTTTTAAACAGTCGGAATGGCGACTGCTGTTTAGGTGGATGGGCTGTTATTTTTGCCACTGTGTTTGATAAAACCCACAGTGGGTGATAAAACCCACAGTGGGTGATAAAACCCACAGTGGGTGATAAACCCACTGTGGGTGATAAAACCCACAGTGGGTGATAAAACCCACAGTGGGTGATAAACCCACTGTGGGTGATAAAACCCACAGTGGGTGATAAAACCCACAGTGGGTGATAAACCCACTGTGGGTGATAAAACCCACAGTGGGTGATAAAACCCACTGTGGGTGATAAAACCCACAGTGGGTGATAAAACCCACAGTGGGTGATAAAACCCACAGTGGGTGATAAACCCACTGTGGGTGATAAAACCCACAGTGGGTGATAAAACCCACTGTGGGTGATAAAACCCACAGTGGGTGATAAAACCCACAGTGGGTGATAAAACCCACAGTGGGTGATAAACCCACTGTGGGTGATAAAACCCACAGTGGGTGATAAAACCCACTGTGGGTGATAAACCCACAGTGGGTGATAAAACCCACAGTGGATGATAAAACCCACAGTGGGTGATAAAACCCACAGTGGGTGATAAACCCACTGTGGGTGATAAAACCCACTGTGGGTGATAAAACCCACAGTGGGTGATAAAACCCACTGTGGGTGATAAACCCACAGTGGGTGATAAACCCACAGTGGGTGATAAAACCCACAGTGGGTGATAAAACCCACAGTGGGTGATAAAACCCACAGTGGGTGATAAAACCCACAGTGGGTGAAACGTCTTAAAACTAAATGTTGGTTTGTTTATTGTGTATGTGTACGAGGTGAACACACATGGTAGTTCCTTAGAATGTTGGTATGAAGAAAGGCAGACACAATACTGTTGCTGCAACAACTCTCAAATATCACACACTTTGAGGAGGAAATTTGACAGGGTTTCGCTCCATCCTGGACCATTATCATGTCAAACACGAACCAGAAACGTCATTCAAACTTTCCTTTCCAAAATGTGGGTTATTTTTAAAGCGTTGATAAGCATACGTTTCCTGTTTAAGTTGGAAGAGGACTGATCAATGACTGTTCCTTCAGCCTCTCCACACACCTCACTTATCTGGGTCACGATATCATCGCTGACAAATGATAATGGTACGAGTAACTATTCAGAAAACCTCATGTCATGTATACCTGTTACATATTTCCAAAGCTGTACTCTCGCAGTCCAACCTGAGGCCACAGCCCCGGTGACCAGGTATTCTCCTCTATTCTTGTCCCCGTGTTTAGTCTCGGAACACAATAAGAGTGGGCCACACTAATAGTGAAGTAGTCTCTTCAGATACAACTATCGTGTATCATTCTAAAACACTATAAAAGTGAGTCATAGCGACACAGCTGACATTTTAAAGTGCCCAGGATGACATGCACCTTCACCATTTTCACTGTTAATAATGTTAAATAATCAGATGTGATAAGGAGACATTCCGTGTACGGCTTAATTAATATCCCGACTGTCACCAAGGCGGCGTGAGGCCTATCTAATTTACCACAACATATAGAGGATGACAGTTACACGGGCTCTTAACTCTTGATTATTTATTAGTGTTCCTGCCGCTCATATTACTTAGTATTTATACCAGTAATACTACCAAATAATTATAATGATATTATCATCATTATTATCCCCATAAAGTAGTGGGCAGATCATTATCCTCCTAACTACCTCTCCCTCTGAACACAACCATCAACATCTTTCATAATACCTCTCATTACATCCTTCTTCCTCTTGCCATCAAAGTCTCCTTCTCTCCTCCATTATTAACATACATCAATTATCCATTTTCTCCACTCACCGCCCTTTTTTAAATTTTACAGAGTTCTTTCTTTAAACGCTGTCTTTGTGTACATCTACACGAATTTTCCTCTTATCGTGCATTTTCTATCTTCTAATAATCACTCTGTTTCTGAAACCCTCCTGGTATCTCTCCTACCTACTGTTTATGCCGTGTTCTCTCTCATTCCATTTCTCACTTACCTAGTAACCTAAAGTAAAAGGACAGGAGCTTTGTCAAGCTTGACAAAGCTCCTGGAGAGCGAAACGTTGCCACAATAAAAATGTCACATTAGTTGCACTTGTGTCCTTTTACTTTACATATTGTCGGTAATTCTACCAACTTTATTACTACTTAGTAACCATCTGTTCAGCCTCATGATCACTCCAATTTTTCCCACCAACCGTCTCTTATTTTCTCTCGTATTCTTTTATCTATCCTGGATGAAAGCTGTTTGAGTGGCATCCATGGAGGCCATGGCAAGGCTTCCAGCCCACGTCAGCCAACCGTGGCAGTGGACCATAGAGAAGTGTTCAACCAAGACATATCCTACCAAGTCTTTCTTATTCGCTTGAGAAAGATGACTAGGCGAGTACAAATAGGAAGCGCGTGTGTCCGGCTTGGCGGACGTAGGGTCGCGCCTCCACAACGTCTTGCGCTGGGTGTCCCCCATGGGTTAAGTGCTTAACATGATTATAATAATAATAATAATCCGCTTTGAAAAAAACAAATGCAAGCACAAGGCCATTAAAAAGAGAACAAGCAATCCACTTTACAGAGCCGAAAACTAATGCAAGCTGTTACCGTATCCACGGAGAAGCGCTAGACCCGTAGAGGGGTCACAGAGCGAGGTGAATGGGATGCAGTCAGATTGATCCAAGTGGAAGGTAGCTCCACTTCTTTGGATTAAGAGCCCTTATCCAGAACTTAAGCCACCCTCTCCCCCCATGAAGGGATAAGGATTAAAGAGACGTACGGGGTGATCATGTGAGAAGATCTTAGCTTCAAACGTTACTATACAGTTGCTAGGAAACCGATCCTCTCTGGATCACCTTACTAACTAGAGATGCCAAGCCAATGACGATGCTCTATGTGGCGCGAGTGGAGACTATCTTCTGGTCCTTATCGGGGACCAGTAACTGATCAGGCTGTCAGTCAAATTACTGGTATTCGCGTGAAAACCCCATTTAAGCCAAGCCAAATTGCACATCTTTTCAGTACTCAGCTGACTTCTCCTTGTAACATATCTTCAAACATCTAATTTCCTGAGATTCTAAAATAGCTTGATGAAAGCAGGCCATCGAAAGCTATGATGATAGACGCATGGAACACACGTGAACACTTGTACATGGTGGACGCTGCACACTGAAGGTGGCGCATCCACACGTGAACACTTGTACATGGTAGACGCTGCACACGTGAACACTTGTACATGGTGGACGCTGCACACTTGCCACAATGAGCGGCACGGCTACAATATATATACATAAGTAATGACTCAAGCATAAAGGCTCTTAGAATTTTCCTGTCAATCCCCCCCCACCACTGGGTTTTTCCTTCCCCCCACATAAATATTTCTCCTTTCCTCCACCACTGGGTTACCCCCACGTCCCGACAACTAAATGTCCATTTTCCCCTTTCCAGCCACTGGGTTTCCCTTCCCCTCCTTACTACAAGGCTCCCCACTTCCCCCACCGCTCTCTGCAAGAGGCGGGGTCCACCTGCCAATAATAAATGAATCTTGCCTGAAATGTTGGTATCTGAGTTCAGCTTAAAGGTGTAGTGGTGTTGGTGGTGCTAGTGTTAGTGGTGTTGGTGGAGCTGGTGTTGGTGGTGGCGGCGACACTGACAGTGGTGATGGTGAGGGTGACAGCGGTGGTGGTGGTGGTTAGTAGTAGTAAACGAGAAGGTGAAGGTGGTAGCTTATGTGGCGGAGAAAGTGGTAGTGGTAATGCTGATGGTGGTGCTACTGGCGGTGGTGTGGTACTGGTAGTGGTGTGGTATTGGTAGTGGTGGTGTGGTAGTAGTGGAGGTGTGGTAGTGGTGAAGATGTGGCAGTGGTGGTACTGGCAGTGGTGGTACTGGCGGTGGTGGTACTGGCGGTGGTGGTACTGGCGGTGGTGGTACTGGCGGTGGTGGTACTGGCGGTGGTGGTACTGGCGGTGGAGGTACTGGTGGTGATGGTGAGGATAGTAAGGTGGTGATGGTGTCATAGTGATAGTGTTGAGCTGTTCACTAGCCTGATCAGTGCCACCCTCGGCCTCTCACTACCCACCAAACTTACTGCCTCAGCCTTGAAGCATTTAGTAAATATTAGCCCTCAGTGCCGAGGAATAGTTCTAGTTAGCAAGCTACGTCGAAGCCACTCAAGCCATTACTACCATTAAAATAACATCGTATATACACAGAGCTGTTTCTCTCGCATTGTATATACTCCCAGGGGTATACTATGTGTAAATACACAAAGCGATTAAATAATTTTATGAATGCATTAAGGAAACAAACTGCACTTATTAGAGACTATTTAGACAATGTATTGCTTATAGAACAAGCTTTCATTAAGTCAATAGGGTTTGGCCAATTCGAAATTTCCCTGGTTTTTGCACGACGATGTTTCATGGTGAAATGTGGACTTCTCAGTTTGTCTTATATTTGTCACGTTCCCTAATAACCAGCTTGACCTCAACTAGAGACAGGTACACATCCCAGACAGGTACAACTCCCAGAGACAGGTACAACTCCCAGAGACAGGTACAACTCCCAGAGACAGGTACAACTCCCAGAGACAGGCACACCTCCCAGAGACAGGTACAACTCCCAGAGACAGGTACAACTCCCAGAGACAGGTACAACTCCCAGAGACAGGTACACCTCCCAGAGACAGGTACAACTCCCAGAGACAGGTACACCTCCCAGAGACAGGTACAACTCCCAGAGACAGGTACACCTCCCAGAGACAGGTACAACTCCCAGAGACAGGTACACCTCCCAGAGACAGGTACAACTCCCAGAGACAGGTACAACTCCCAGAGACAGGCACACCTCCCAGAGACAGGTACACCTCCCAGAGACAGGTACAACTCCCAGAGACAGGTACAACTCCCAGAGACAGGTACACCTCCCAGAGACGGGTACACCTCCCAGAGACGGGTACAACTCCCAGAGACGGGTACAACTCCCAGAGACGGGTACACCTCCCAGAGACGGGTACAACTCCCAGAGACGGGTACAACTCCCAGAGACGGGTACAACTCCCAGAGACAGGTACACCTCCCAGAGACAGGTACAACTCCCAGAGACAGGTACAACTCCCAGAGACAGGTACAACTCCCAGAGACAGGTACAACTCCCAGAGACAGGTACAACTCCCAGAGACAGGCACAACTCCCAGAGACAGGCACAACTCCCAGAGACAGGTACACCTCCCAGAGACGGGTACAACTCCCAGAGACGGGTACACCTCCCAGAGACGGGTACACCTCCCAGAGACAGGTACACCTCCCAGAGACAGGTACAACTCCCAGAGACAGGTACAACTCCCAGAGACAGGTACAACTCCCAGAGACAGGTATAACTCCCAGAGACAGGTACACCTCCCAGAGACAGGTACAACTCCCAGAGACAGGTACAACTCCCAGAGACAGGTACAACTCCCAGAGACAGGTACAACTCCCAGAGACAGGTACAACTCCCAGAGACAGGTACACCTCCCAGAGACAGGTACACCTCCCAGAGACAGGTACAACTCCCAGAGACAGGTACAACTCCCAGAGACAGGTACAACTCCCAGAGACAGGTACAACTCCCAGAGACAGGTACACCTCCCAGAGACAGGTACACCTCCCAGAGACAGGTACACCTCCCAGAGACAGGTACACCTCCCAGAGACAGGTACACCTCCCAGAGACAGGTACACCTCCCAGAGACAGGTACACCTCCCAGACAGGTACAACTCCCAGAGACAGGTACAACTCCCAGAGACAAGTACAACTCCCAGAGACAGGTATAACTCCCATAGACAGGTACAACTCCCAGAGACAGGTACAACTCCCAGAGACAGGTACAACTCCCAGAGACAGGTACACCTCCCAGAGACAGGTACACCTCCCAGAGACAGGTACACCTCCCAGAGACAGGTACACCTCCCAGACAGGTACACCTCCCAGAGACAGGTACACCTCCCAGAAACAGGTACACCTCCCAGACAGGTACACCTCCCAGAGACAGGTACACCTCCCAGAGACAGGTACACCTCCCAGAGACAGGTACACCTCCCAGAGACAAGTACACCTCCCAGAGACAGGTACACCTCCCAGAGACAGGTACACCTCCCAGAGACAGGTACACCTCCCAGAGACAGGTACACCTCCCAGAGACAGGTACACCTCCCAGAGACAGGTACACCTCCCAGAGATAGGTACACCTCCCAGAGATAGGTACACCTCCCAGAGACAGGTACAACTCCCAGAGACAGGTACAACTCCCAGAGACAGGTACACCTCCCAGAGACAGGTACACCTCCCAGAGACAGGTACACCTCCCAGACAGGTACACCTCCCAGAGACAGGTACACCTCCCAGAAACAGGTACACCTCCCAGAGACAGGTACACCTCCCAGACAGGTACACCTCCCAGAGACAGGTACACCTCCCAGAGACAGGTACACCTCCCAGAGACAGGTACACCTCCCAGAGACAGGTACACCTCCCAGACAGGTACACCTCCCAGAGACAGGTACACCTCCCAGAGACAGGTACACCTCCCAGAGACAGGTACACCTCCCAGACAGGTACACCTCCCAGAGACAGGTACACCTCCCAGAAACAGGTACACCTCCCAGAGACAGGTACACCTCCCAGAGACAGGTACACCTCCCAGAGACAGGTACACCTCCCAGAGACAGGTACACCTCCCAGAGACAGGTACACCTCCCAGAGACAGGTACACCTCCCAGAGACAGGTACACCTCCCAGAGACAGGTACACCTCCCAGAGACAGGTACACCTCCCAGAGACAGGTACACCTCCCAGAGACAGGTACACCTCCCAGAGACAGGTACACCTCCCAGAGACAGGTACACCTCCCAGAGACAGGTACACCTCCCAGAGACAGGTACAACTCCCAGAGACAGGTACACCTCCCAGAGACAGGTACAACTCCCAGAGACAGGTACACCTCCCAGAGACAGGTACACCTCCCAGAGACAGGTACACCTCCCAGACAGGTACACCTCCCAGAGACAGGTACACCTCCCAGAGACAGGTACACCTCCCAGAGACAGGTACACCTCCCAGACAGGTACACCTCCCAGAGACAGGTACACCTCCCAGAGACAGGTACACCTCCCAGAGACAGGTACACCTCCCAGAGACAGGTACACCTCCCAGAGACAGGTACAACTCCCAGAGACAGGTACACCTCCCAGAGACAGGTACACCTCCCAGAGACAGGTACACCTCCCAGACAGGTACACCTCCCAGAGACAGGTACACCTCCCAGAGACAGGTACAACTCCCAGACCCAGATAAGTACGTATACTCTCACACAGAAACAAGTACAACTCATAAGTTACTGCTGTTCCTTTTTATTACATAAATAATTCTTGACCGGTAGTGTACCAGTGAACTACAGATTTATACATTGCTAGTGTAGTCGACAGACTTTACACCTAAAACACTGAGTAACTATAACCATTCAGTCACACAAGTTAGGTAGCTTCACCATGGAAGAATTATTATAATGGTATAAAATACCGACAGGTTGTTAGGTAAGACACACATGAACCATACCCCCGGCCGGGATTGAACCCGCGGTCATAGAGTCTCAAAGCTCCAGCAATCGTGTCATTACGATTTCTTGAGTCAAGACACATATGCAACAGTTAGGTATCTTTATTTCGAAACGTTTCGCCTACACAGTAGGCTTCTTCAGTCGAGTACAGAAAAGTTGATAGAAGCAGAAGAGACTTGAAGACGATGTAATCAGTCCATCACCCTTAAAGTTTTGAGGTGGTCAGTCCCTCAGTCTGGAGAAGAGTATTGTTCCATAGTCTGGAATAATATGGAGTTGAAGTGACAGGCCTGACAGGTACAGGTACAGACCTGAAATCAACTTCGACAACCTCTACTAGTGAGAACGGCTGGATTTGAGAGGGACCTGACCTCCCAACATCTACGTTCTACTAGTGACCTACGTCTCACCTCCTGGCGCTATATAATGCTCCATCCTGTCACTTCAACTCCATATTATTCCAGACTATGGAACAACACTCTTCTCCAGACTGAGGGACTGACCACCTCAAAACTTTAAGGGTGATGGACTGATTACATTGTCTTCAAGTCTCTTCTGCTTCTATCAACTTTTCTGTACTCGACTGAAGAAGCCTACTGTGTAGGCGAAACGTTTCGAAATAAAGATACCTAACTGTTGCATATGTGTCTTACCTAACAACAGAATTATTATAGTATTTTGTTGATTCGGGGAAGAAAGGGTAGTTCAAATTCCTTGGAACTAGATCCCTTCAGCAGCATCAAGGTGGAGGGAGGCGTGGAAGGATTGTGCACTACGGCATCACCACCTGGATGGTAGGTACTGACGATAAGTATGATTGGAAGACATTTAGCGCAAAGTAAACCTTTATTGCAGATATTAAGCTCTGTGTGTACCTTTATCAAGCCGTTTCGCGCTGTAGAGCTTTATTAATTCATGATAAAGCTCTACCCAGAATAAAAGCTTGTCTATAATCAAGGTTTTCTCTGTGTTAAGTGTGTCTTCCACACCATCTGACTCACCCTACACACCCACAATTTCTTCACCATTTTCGTGTTTTTTTTTACCGTGTCATCTTAAGTAAACTTGACGGAACGGCTTTTCCGGTGGAACAAAGGTTACCTGCCTCACAAGAACTCGTCTGTGGTGCTTCAGGGTTACAATTATATAAATAATAGCTTGTTGGAACCATGTGCAATTCTAATTATTTGTATTAATACCGACAACAGTTACGTAACGCACACATGTTGGTATTATATATTTCTCATCTAGTTATTACAGTGCCTGCACTCTGAAGGAAGGGGGTGTGGATGTTACAATTCCCAGGGTCATTTGAACTACGATGTCTGCGCACTTCTTACCAGAGGGCCATTGAATGAATGATGGTAAATGAGTTTCCTTTTTTTTTGGGGGGGGGCGGCGTTATCTTACCCTGATGGAAGAGGGTTTAGTAAATTAAAGTTTATTAAATTAGTGTTCTTTCTTGGAAGGGGCATACTTTCCTCTGACACTTCGTACAAGTTGTGTCTAGCCATGTTGAGCCAAGACCTATCGCAACCCAGTGTATACATTGCCAAAACTGAGGTTTTAAGACATTATCAATAATGAAATAATAACTGTTAACAGACGACACTTAATAAAACCACTAACAAATGAAGAAACACTAATCAAACTATTAACTAATGGTACTTTTAAAAGACGACAAACCAACAATGAAACAATTAACAGATAAAGATATTAATAAAGGTGTTAAAAGGTGAGCACACACTACCAGGACACTAGGAGCACAACTAGACACAACATGAATGAGTCTAACAGACACGGGGGTCAACACGCTATAACAGCACAACAAAGACCTACTCGTCATCCCCAGCAGTAAAGAACAAAGCAACACGCCGCCATCTATTATGGCACATACCTCTGAAACGGTTTCCGGCCCAGCATGATCACGGCAGCCCTAATGCCTATTTATTCGACGCACCATGACAGAGTGATTGACGTTAGAGGGGAAGGAAATCTTGCAATAGCATCACAACCAAGCCGACCCGATCCATCTTACAAAACTCTGTTCGGTTTCCTCCTGAAGATTTTAACCTGTAGTATTTCTTATATGTGCCGGTAGAACGTTAAAAAAGTGTTGGCCTGGGGTTCTGAGACTTCTCTAATTATGTTTGTGGCACAAATGCTTTTCAATGGAATTATTAGTGTTCATATTAGAGACTTGCTATGGTCTCTGTTCCAGAGAACATTGCAAATTCCGAGCGCTATGAAGCCATTACAGTAGTTCCGGATATTTCTGTGAGACATGTATGCAGCAAATAATCTCCATGTATTTTAAGGTCAGATATATCACCTTAAGTGACAGGAGTTATTAGCACACCATTATTGACATGCTTTACTCCATTTTCTAAATTAACGGTTCTCTGACAAAATCTTTAGATTATTTAACCGTTTCCATAGTTCTATAAATAAATTACCCGAGTTTTGTATCCTGAGCTGTTTTTTTGGAGTTAATTTTTAACGTATCGAAAGAGTTGAAATTAGTCTTTTTTTCCCTTTCCCGAGGAAGATTCTTGATATTTGATTTGACATCTTCCGCATAAAATACGAAGCTTTTTTTTTTTTTTTTTTTTACTATATCAGTCAGCTATGAGGATGGGAAACGGGAAAGGAGCCAGGGTTGTGTCTGGCGGTTCTGAACTGATTTAGTTTCCTTATACTGAGGTCTGTTATATACTATCAAGCTTCGTGATTTGTATTAGAAATCTAAATATCCATTTCTCTATTTTGACCGTTTTTTTTTTTTTACCTCGTGTATCCAGTGCCTCATTTTATGGAAGTGGTGTACTAGCTACAAGAGTCGAAGTCTTCCTGTTCTACAAACATGTTGACCTGGTTTATGCAGTACATCTCTTCCATGACTTAGTAACGTGTTTTCCTAGCAGCTTCACAAAGACCTCTGATGTCCGACTTGCTTGCCTGCTGCCTTCTTCGTCAAGTGGAGTTATTTTTGCAGATGTTAGCTCCTCTGAACCCTCAACCTAAACTTTTACTCCAAACTACACCAAACCACAGTACTGTGGAAACATGAATTTCTTTATGAACACAACATTCCAGGAACTGAGGCCCGCGCCGAGAGCGTTTTTTCATTACCGATGTCTTTCTTGTATTAAAATTCAGTTATAAAATTCACAGCTAGGCAGAAGTAATAAAAAAATGTCGACAGAGTTCTACTCTCCACTTCTCGACTGGAATATTAAACAAAGCTTTATTTATAATGTTTCTTCGTTTATTTGGTTAGCTTTGTAACCGTCCTCAGTGTATACACAACTTTAAGGTAAGAGCTAACACTGGAAGACTGCTTTGTTTCGATTTTTGCCCATTTCTGTAGTCTATTTAACTGTAGTAGATTTCAGGAGTCCCCACCTCATCAGTCCGGTCCCAGCACAGGCTTCCTGGTTGATGACCTTAATCATGACTGGAAATAAATGGTATAAAATACCAACACAATAGAAAAATAAACACGTAAGCAGTATAATGTGATCCTTTATTGACAACATTTCTCCCACACAATGGGCGAAACGTGGAAGGTACTTGAGGGCCTAGTCCCACACTTGTACACGGCCATTACATACTGAGACAGGAAAAAGTGTAAACTAAATCGAGTGAAAAGGAAATGTGCAATACGAGAACACTGCATCAACATTCGTGAGGCAATACTAACATCTTGCCAGTATATATAACAAACACTGTCAGAACAAATGTAGAAGTTTTTAAGAGATAAGTTGAGAAGTACCTCCGCCAAGTGCCAAATCAACAAGGCTGTGACGGATAAGACTTAAGAAATCGTAATGACACGATTGCAAATAAACCATACCCCCGGCCGGGATTGAACCCGCGGTCATTACGATTTCTTAAGTCATGTTGACGGCAGTGAAGGGACTTGAGCTAGAGTTCGTCACGGCCACGCTAGCTGGAGATTCGTCTGTAAAAACTTGCATTTGTGGTCACAGAGGTGCCTGTGCTAACTTTCCTATGGTGTAGAAATATACCTAGTTGGATGAATCTTATTGTGGCTAGCTGGTCTAGTGGCTAGCGCGACGGGCTGGAGTTTTGAGACTCTATGACCGCGGGTTCAATCCCGGCCGGGGGTATGGTTTTTTCTGTGACGGATATGTGGGCCAGAGGGCCGCCAGCAGCAACAGCCAGGTTGACCTGGCAAGGACCAGGCAAGTTTGGCCCTAGGTCGGACAGCGACCTAGGGCCAAAGGTACATAACAAAGGTACATTCTCAACGCTATGTAAAACCCATCCTGTGTGATGGGAAATGACATGGGGAACACAGCTCTTGTTCCCACTATGTAATTTCCATATTGAATAGGGTAGTAGCATACTCCTATGTATCCATTTTTTGTTTTTCAAATAAAAAATTAAATTTATCAACACAACGCCACCAACCACCATAGAGCACCCACCACCAACTACCATACTACCACCACAACCTCGGCCCCACACTTGGCAACTCGAGACAAGGCGCCTCCTTGTCCTAGACTGAAATTACCAAAGGTTCACATTCTCTTTTTAACTGAACAAACTTTGGTACACCCGTCGTGTACTGCTACCATATTCTATAAGGTAGTAACATAGGGAGAACAGAGGCCAGCTATGTTATCCTGTCATATTCCGTCACACTGGATGAGTTACATACACGAGGTGATGAAATCTGTCAGTCTGCAGCCCATTCTCGCACCACGAGTGAGGCCCCCTTCAAATTTTAGCGTTTCCTGTTTATTCTCGGCCAACTCGTTGCCAGACATACAGTTTTCTATTTTGTTAAATACACATTTTTGGGGTTATGTAACCTAACAAAATAACTTTACTTAAAAATTAAGAAAATCTGCTTTGAAAAAAACTGGAATCGTTGACCACGTACCACGTCAAAAATTTAAAGCAGTAGGATTGGTTGCTGTTTGAGCTGAGACTTCAGCAAGGTAATGAGAATATTGTTATGCATTCCCAATATGGCTTCGGTAATTATGAGAGCTTAAGAGATTTCGTTCCAGCACAACTGAAGTTATTATTACTTGAGAAATGCCATCTCACAAAATGACCTAACCCACACACAAAGGGAGGGTCTCTTTTTTTTTTTTTTTATTCGCCGGTACTTTCCCGGCCCGGGTCTTTTCCAGAGTGGTGACCCGGCCTTGGCTCCCTATCTGGGGAGTGTCTCGAGACCTAAGTCTCCCATGGGAGGAGGTACAAGTACCCCCTCATCTTTGGGACCAAGTGTCCCCAGGCCTAGCCACAGTCCCCGCCCTCACGGGGCTCGCAGGGAGAAGCTAGGCCTCTGGTCTGCCATCTGCCCCGCCTCAAAGAGGCTCTTGGGGATGGCAGTCTTGTGAGCTGAAGGTGGTAGCAAGCTCAGGCTTAGGAGGGTCTCTGTTCTTGCTTAGGTACTCGTCTTAAAAAGTCATTAGTACCGCTTTTTGGGTCAAATGGACATTACGAGTCAGAGATATATAATCTACACTTGGAAAGTCCTAGAAGGAATGGTCCCGAATCTGCACACAGAAATCACTCCCTACGAAAGTAAAAGACTGGGGAGGCGATGCAAAATACCCCCAATGAAAAGTAGGGGCGCCACTGGTACACTAAGAGAAAACACTAAGTGTCCGGGGCCCAAGACTGTTCAACAGTCTCCCACCATGCATAAGGGGAATTACCAACAGGCCCCTGGCTGCCTTCCAGAGGGAGCTGGACAGATACTTCAAGTCGGTGCCGGATCAGCCGAGCTGTGGTTCGTACGTTGGACTACGTGCGGCCAGCAGTAACAGCCTGATTGATCAGGCCCTGATCCACCGGGAGGCCTGATCGTGGACCGGGCCACGGGGGCGTTGATCCCCGGAATACTCTCCAGGTAAACTCCCTAAAATACGGATCAAGTGGAATTTTCAGGGATTGTAGAGAGGGAGATACCCCGTCTCCGGTGAGTCGTTGACTGTTGCTGGTTGAGAGACGAAGACCCGTGAAGTAACCTCACAAGTGCCATTTTGGTCTCCTTTATTTTGCTCGTCGTACTTCCACATTAACGTCCATAAGTCATTAATACAAAATATTACTTATACATAGAGTGATCCACTTGAATACCTTCCCACGCACCCAGTTATGATAATTAACAACAGTAAAAGTAGCGTGCTTATAATTATCGTACATCGACACAAATGCTGACGCACTTGATATATTGACTTAAAAAAGCACGAGCCGGCCACTCATGGTAGCCAGATTCACGCTATCTTCATAAGTAAGTAAGTTTATTCAGGTATACACAAATACAGTTACATAGAATTATCATACATAGCAGCACATGTGTAGAGAACCTGGGATAACCCAAAAAAAGTCAGACAGTGACTTATTTCCACTGGGGTCCTTTATTATTTGGCGAAATTGAATATGATCACTGCTTCTACCAATTCTATATGATAGTTACATAGTGGACACACTACCCTTCAAGAGAAAAGGCGCCTTGATGCCGGTAAAGGGATCGTAATTCAGGGAATCGGAGCTACTCTCTTCTTGGATCAAATCTGATTAACTCCCATTCCCGACACTGACGATTCCTACGGGTTTAGCATTACCACCTTAATAATAAAAAATAATAAAATACCACATAAGCCATTTTAAATGAACAACGGCTAATTTTCAAGCGTCAAAATATCATAAATATACCTATATTATGTCTATATTAACTTCTTAATGGTTCCTGGGAATAATTATGCCTGAGATCCACATCAGACCAGGCCTCGTACATTTGAAAATACGCATGACAGGAACAAGAACATTAAGTAACACACAGGAAACTATAAATATTGATGTATATCTAATATAAATGAAAGTTTCTGATACTTATCTTAGATGTTAATGAGACAAAATGAAAATACCAGGAATCCTGCCAGAGTGCAAAACGTTTTATGGCATTCCCTTTTATTACTCACACATCAAGACAACAGTACCTTCGTGGAAGGACTGCTGTTTAGAAACCTACCAATATCACTTACAAAGCTCAAACATATTAAAACATTGATAAATTAGACACATGTGCAACACTTCGGTATCTTTATTGAGGAAACGTTTCGCCACACAGTGGCTTCATCAGTCCATACAAAGGAGAATCCTGAAGAACAGAGGAAAATGAGGTAATCAGTCCCTCAATCTTGAGTCGATGTGGTCAGTCCATCAATCTTGAACAGACTGACCACATCGACTCAAGGTTGAGGGACTGATCACCTCATTCTCCTGTTTTTTTTTTTTTTTTTTTACACAAGGTTTGACAAGGTTAAGGATCCCTAGCTTTATTGACAAGCACGATTCTCCTTTGTATGGACTGATGAAGCCACTGTGTGGCCAAACGTTTCCTCAATAAAGATACCCAAGAGTTGCACATGTGTCTAATTTATCAACTTGTCGGTTCTCTGAACCATTCGTCTACCATATTAAAACATGAAATTCAGATAAGAAAGAGTAAATTCCGTGTTTAAAAGAAATAAAATTTTCTTTTGTCTTTTTAGCAACTTATACAGAAAGGATTAAATAGCCCATGTTCCTGGCATTTTAATCGCCTGCTACACGAATTGCTTACGGAGGAAAAATTCTAACTTGCTTCCCCACGGAATTTGAGAGGAAACGTTACATTACTTGAACTATTATATAATTTACAAAAAACTCCGATACTAGAAGTGATTAATGTTGCAACATTTACATGCTAATAGCTGCAATATCTACTTGTAAGTAGTCGCAACATTTACATGTTATCCAACATGCTTATGAGACAAAGAAATGACCAGTAATCTTGCCAGTTTAAAACTATCAGATGTCATATTCGTATAAAAGAAAGGTATTTAGGGCTTGACTTAAGTTAGGGGTTAAGAGTAGGGGTAAAATTTATGAAGGAATTCAGGGAGGCCGGTAAGCAAGACGAAAGTCCTGGAGATGGGAAGTACGATGCCTGCACTTCGAAGGGGTCCTCGAGGATGTTGTTATTCAGAGGGCCATCTGAATTGTGATATCTACACACTTTCTGCAAGATTGATATTTGCTGAATAGTGGTGAATATCTGACTTTCGTTTGGCTCACCCTACCCTGGTGAGATGGCCAATATGGAAAAACAAAATCAGATAATTCACCGGTCAAAACTCCTTGCTCAACAGCTGCGACATTTCCCACAAGGCTACCTTCCAATACCTCTCAAACACACATGGGCTAACACTGACCCAAGCCATTCCCATAGCGACAACCTGATTACCTATTCAAATTGATCTAGGCGATTACTGGGAAGCTCGGTCCAAACGAGCTGGCTCTGTATTCAGGTGAAGGGGATGAGGAAAGGGAGGGAGCTGCCATATATAGAAAGCGTTTGTCATGTAAGACTAATGGTGAGCAGATGAGGGTGTTAGGCTAAGAGCGCGATGTGTATGTATATGTGTATGTGTGTGTGTGTGTATATATATATATATATATATATATATATATATATATATATATATATATATATATATATATATATATATATATATATATATATATATATATATATATATATGCATGCATATATGCATATGCAAAACAACCACTGTGAAAGAGTAGTGAAATTCCAAGCGCTCTCGTGACTACTCACATTGTCATAGTTCCTTGACAATGTGAGTAGTCACGAAAGCGATTGGAATTTCACTACTCTTTCGCAGTGGTTGTTTTGCATATTTTAAGATCACCTGTTTACTGTGATCTTATTGCATATATATATATATATATATATACATATAAATATATATATATATATATATATATATATATATATATATATACATATACATATATATATATATATATACATATACATATATATATATATATATACATATATATATATATATATATATATATATATATATATATATATATATATATATATATAACATGTACATACCGAATACGTAAAACTTGCTATTTTGGCTTAAATAGTAACGCTCTTCTTGCCGAATATAGCAAGTGAAAATTGGTGTATGCAATAATTTCGCAAAAAAAAAAAATATATATATATATATATATATATATATATATATATATATATATATATATATATATATATATATATATATATATATATATATATATATATATATATATATTGAACCTAACGAATAAAAATGTATAGGATAAATCAATTTAAAAAAAAAATTCTATACAAGTACATAATATACATCAGTACAGTGATACTACCCAAAAGACAATCTAGTTGGAGCGCAATTCTGGCAATCTCGGGAAGTAATCCCAGTCTCCTTTCCCAGTACACCTTCCAACACTTATCTTATAAATCACACCTTATTTCTTAACCTCTAACTAGCCCTTCCATTGTCTTCATCCCCACAATTCATTCCCTTTCTCTATCCTTAACCTATCTCTTGCTATTTATATAAAATTACGTTGAATATACATTCATGATTTACACGTACGTCTCCTTAGAATGAAATGACTCCTGGTTATAGCACTATACGCATTTAGGCTACTCAAAACAAAGGAAATTTACGAATACAATTTTTCAAAGCACATTAAACTACTAATTCCTCACATCTACTCAAACCTACTTGATACAAAACTATTACAACAAATTTTAAAGCTTATACAAACACACATCAACCAAAAAGCTTAAGCCCGATTGTGACTAATATGACATATTACTGAATAATGTTAGTCAGATATATACTTATATAATGACTGGTGATTAACTACATGAAGTATGAGCAGTCCACACAGCCTAGGCTTCATCAAATATGATTATTATTCTCAGGTGAGTCTATACAATGACGGCGGGAGACAGCAGAGGCAAACTCGTTCTTTAACTAGCTAGAGGTCCAGGGATTCTCAACTTTTCCCTCCATCATTAACCCCCTCGGCTTGACGTATTTCTCCATTTACCCCCTTACTTCCATACAAAAAAAAATTATCGCCATCATAAAGGGACAGAAAAAAAAGGTCATAAAAAATAAATTATTCTGATTTTGCACAAAAATAGCAACATACATTCGTATCACCAAAACTAAAAAAAAAACATTCATTTCTAGAGAAATAATTATACAGTCCATTTTTATCACAAAAAATAAAGCCAAACAAACCAGAAACATATCAGTGGGAACATTGCTGATTCACTGAGTCAATCAGTTTGTTTATGCGAGGAGCTGCTGATGACAATGTTACTCTCATATCGTCATCGGCTTTCAATCGGTTCCTGGCCTTGGTCTTCACTGTTACTAAACTTGAGAACCCTGATTTTACAAAATGAAATTTAATTGAATTATTATTCAATTACCACGTACCTCAAATATTTACCCCTTGCCATGTAATTTTTTACCCCCTAGGGGTAAATTTACCCCTGCTTGACAATCACTGAACTAGACGTTAGTAACAAGTTGTTGGCTTTGTCGCATATCAAGTGAGAGTAAAATCGTATAAAGTTAGTGGAATTTCATATTGCAATGTGGCTTGTGAGGTTCCCTGACTTTTCTGTGCACCTTGGTACTAACTGACAACTGTTTCTGGCCTGGGTGATAAGTGGTAGCTGGTCTCGATTTCTTCCGGGTTGTTCTGTCCTCTTTGACAAGTGGCTGGCGGATTCTTGATTTTTCAGCTCAAATTCTCACTCCCCCTATTGCAAGCTCTTGATGAAAGTTGAAAGGCACTGAGCTTCGTTTCTATCACCCCCCTTGACTTGTGTATTTATTGTCCCTTGGTATTATAATACTCCTTGCGCTCACTCGTTCACACTTGCTCACTCTTACTCTTTATCTCTCTCTCTCTCTCTCTCGCACACAAACGAAGTTTGATTTTTGACAGGGGGTCCGAGAAAATATTCTGAGAAACAATGGGGTGCGGCCTCCAAAAAAGTCACTGACTTATCACAAGAACATAAAGGCTACTGCTTACCTACAAGGTAAAAAAAAAAAAACTATAGTTAGCTACAATAAAAACCAAAGACTGGTACTTACCTATGGGGGCATTATCGAGAAGTCTGAGGTCGTGGGCAGCCTGGTATCCGACACGGTAGTTGGTTCTAGCACCAGCGTCCCACTGCACGACGACGGTGCGGTCCGGGGTGGTGGAGGAGCCAGGCCTGCCCACCTCCACCACAGTGCCGGCGTGGCCAGCACCACCATCCTGCTCCCCCCACTTCCAGTCCGGCCCGCGCACCACACGCACACCAACCTCCACCACACCCATCCTCGTTACCACTCCCCTCTAACACCAGCACTCCTGCAACCACAAACCCAACCACAGTCAATTAAATACAAACTCGCTATGGTTTAACAATATCAATATATTAAAAAGTCACAGTAGCACAAAAGTCTTTTATGAGCATCAGATACATATTCAAAAAGTGGTTTATTAATTTACGCATTTTAAGCGAAAATTTTACCGAACAAATATTTCATAATAAATTTAAAGCCTTGATAGTGAACATTTTTGGGGTAATTTAAAAAAATATATATGAATAGCATTTCTAGTATATTTAAAAAAAAAATTATCAATCATTGATCAAAGTAGAAGGCTAAAGAAATATCGTGTCAGAAACTTATAAGTTCACCATGTAATCATACTACGTTATATGATCCATTCGGTGGATAAAAACGCAAATGTAGTATAATGTGATCCTTTACTAACAAAGTTTCATTCACACAGCAGACTTTATGAAGTAAGAAACATCTGTGTGTATCCATCGTGTTGGTATTTATACCATTTTTCCATTATCCATACCGGTTTAGAGCCTCACAAGCTACTAGTAAATAAATCTATCCCTAGTATCTAAAAACTAAGAATTTCCTCGGTCATTTCATTCACTTCCCAAGGTTATGGTTCGTATTAAGTCCTGCACCAAATGTGCAGCCCTGATGTGCTTGTTAAATTAATTGCTTTATTATTATTATTATTGTGTGTGTGTGTGTACTCACCTAATTGTGGTTACAGGGGTCGAGACTCAGCTCCTGGCCCCGCCTCTTCACTGACCGCTACTGGGTCCTCCCTCTCCCTGCTCAATGAGCTTTATCATATCTTGTCTTAAAACTATGTATGGATCCTGCCTCCACTACACCGCTTGCCTGACTGTTCCACTTCCTAACAACTCTCTGACCGAAGAAATACTTCCTAACATCCCTTTGATTCATCTGAGTCGTAAGCTTCCAATTGTGACCCCTTGTTTCTGTGTCCCATCTCTGGAACATCCCATCTCTGTCCACCTTGTCTATTCCACGCAAAATTTTGTATGTCGTTATCATGTCTCCCCTGACTCTCCTGTCCTCCAGTGTCGTCAGACCGATTTCCTTTAACCTTTATTCTTAGGACATTCCCCTTAGCTCTGGAATTAGCTTTCTTGCAAACCTTTGCACTTTCTCTAATTTCTTGACGTGTTTGACTAGGTGTGGGTTCCAAACTGGTGCTGCGTACTCCAGTATGGGCCTGACGTACACAGTGTATAAAGTCTTGAACGTTGTGTGTGTGTGTGTGTGTGTGTGTGTGTGTGTGTGTGTGTGTGTGTGTGTGTGTGTGTGTGTGTGTGTGTGTGTGTGTGTGTGTGTGTGTGTGTGTGAGTACTCACCTATTTGTACTCACCTATTTGTGGTTGCAGGGGTCGATTCACAGCTCCTGGCCTCGCCTCTTCGCTGATTGCTACTAGGTCCTCTCTCTCCCTGCCCCATGAGCTCTTATCATACCTCGCCTTAAAACTATGTATGGTTCCCGCCTCCACTATGTCACTTTCTAGGCTATTCCACGGCCTGACTACTCTATGACTGAAGAAATACTTCCTAACATCCCTTTGATTCATCTGAGTCTTCAACTTCCAATTGTGACCTCTTGTGTCTGTGTCCCTTCTCTGGAACATCCCGTCTTTGTCCACCTTGTCTATTCCGCGCAGTATTTTATATGTCGTTATCATGTCTTCCCTGACCCTCCTGTCCTCCAGTGTCGTCAGGCCGATTTCCCTCAACCTTTCTTCGTAGGACAATCCCCATAGCTCTGGGACTAGTCTTGTTGCAAACCTTTGCACTTTCTCTAATTTCTTGACATGCTTCACTAGGTGTGGATTCCAAACTGGTGCTGCATACTCCAGTATGGGCCTGACGTAAATGGTATACAGAGTCTTAAACGAATCCTTACTGAGGTATCGGAACGCTATCCGTAGGTTTGCCAGGCGCCCGTATGCTGCAGCAGTTATCTGATTGATGTGCGCCTCAGGAGATATGCTCGGTGTTATACTCACCCCCAGATCTTTTTTCCTTGAGTGAGGTTTGCAGTCTTTGGCCATCTAAACTATATTGTGTCTGCGGTCTTCTTTGCCCTTCCCCAATCTTCATGACTTTGCATTTGGCAGGGTTAAATTCAAGGAGCCAGTTGCTGGACCAGGCTTGTAGCCTGTCCAGGTCTCTTTGTAGTACTGCCTGATCCTCATCCCATTTGATTCTTCTCATTAACTTCGCATCATCTGCAAACAAGGACACTTCTGAGTCTATCCCTTCCGTTATGTCGTTCACATATACCAAGAACAGCACAGGTCCTAGGACTGATCCCTGTGGAACCCCGCTTGTCACAGGCGCCCACTCTGACACCTCGTCGCGTACCATGACTCGTTGTTGCCTCCCTGTCAGGTATTCTCTGATCCATTGCAGTGCCTTTCTTGTTATGTGTGCCTGATCCTCTAGCTTTTGAAGTAACCTCTTGTGAGGAACTGTGTCGAAGGCCTTCTTGCAGTCCAAAAATATGCAGTCGATCCACCCCTCTCTCTCTTCTCTTACTTCTGTCACCTTGTCATAAAACTCTAGTAGGTTTGTGACACAGGATTTTCCTTCCCTGAAACAGTGCTGGTTGTCAATTATACACTTGTTTCTTTCCAGGTGCCCCACCACTCTCCTCCTGATGATCTTCTCCATGACCTTGCATACTATACACGTTAGTGATATAGGTCTGTAGTTTAGTGCCTCATGTCTGTCTCCCTTTTTAAAAATTGGGACTACATTTGCCATTTTCCATACCTCAGGGAGTTGCCCAGTTTCAAATGATGTGTTGAAGATCTTTGTTAATGGCTCACACAATATCTCTGCTCCCTCTTTAGGGACCCATGGAGAGATGTTGTCTGGTCCCACCGCCTTTGAGGTGTCAAGTTCGCATAGCAACTTCTTCACCTCCTCCTTGGTTATATGTACCTCATCCAGCACTTGCTGGTGTGCCCCCCTGTTCTGATTTCCTGGAGTCCTACTGGTTTCCACTCTAAATACCTCTTTAAATCTTGTGCTGAGCTCCTGACATACCTCTTGGTCGTTTCTTGTGAATTCCCCATCACCCTTCCTCAGTCTGATTACCTGGTCCTTGACTGTTGTTTTCCTCCTGATGTGGCTGTACAACAGCATCGGGTCAGTCTTTACTTTTGATGCTATGTCATTTTCATATTGTCTCTGAGCCTCCCTTCTTATCTGTGCATATTCGTTTCTGGCTCTTCGGGTGATTTCTTTATTTTCCTGAGTTCTCTGTCTTCTGTACCTTTTCCATTCTCTAGTACACCTAGTTTTTGCCTCCCTACACCTTTGGGTGAACCCAGGACTCGTTCTGTTCTTCCCATTATTTCTGTTTCCCTTGGGAACAAACCTCTCCTCTGCCTCCTTGCATTTTGTTGCTACATAGTCCATCATTTCTTGTTTTGGTTTTCCTGTAAGTTCCCTCTCCCACTGAATGTCTTGAAGGAAGTTCCTCATGCCTGAGTAGTTCCCCCTTTTGTAGTTTGGTTTTTCCCAGCCTATTCCTGCTACTCTCTCCACTTGGAGCTCAACTATGTAGTCGAAGCACAGAACCACATGATCACTAGCTCCCAGGGGCCTTTCATACATGATACCCTCGATGTCCGAACTACTCAAGGTGAATACAAGGTCCAGCCTTGCTGGTTCATCCTCTCCTCTCTCTCTGGTAGTGTCTCTAACATGTTGATGCATGAGGTTTTCCAGTACCATATCCATCATCTTGGCTCTCCATGTTTCGGGACCCCCATGGGGCTCCAGGTTTTCCCAGTCAATCTCCTTGTGATTGAAATCACCCATAACTAGTAACTTTGCTCCCCCCATGAGTGCTCTCCTGGCCACCTCGGCTAGTGTGTCGATCATTGCTCTGTTGCTCTCAACGTATTCTTCTCTTGGCCTCCTGCAGTTCTGTGGTGGGTTGTACATTACTGCAATTATCACCTTATGTCCCTCAGACTGGATTGTTCCTACTAAGTAGTCCCTTTCGCCCGTGCCATCCATTCCTTCCATTTCCTCAAAACCCCACTGGTTTTTAATGAGCAGTGCAACTCCTCCTCCCCCTCTCCTCCCTCTGTCTTTCCTGAGGATTTGGTATCCGGATGGAAAGATTGAATCTATTATTCTGGCGAGTTTTGTTTCTGTGAGTGCTATTATGTCTGGGGATGTCTCTTTGATTCTTTCGTGCCACTCCTCATACTTGTTTGTTATTCCATCTGCATTTGTATACCACACCTTCAACTTCTTTTCTAAGACTGTGGTCTGGGAGGTATATTGGGGTTGGGGAAGTGGGAGACCTGGTAAGGAACTATGGGTTGTTGCTGTGGGGGTGGAGTTTGTAATGTAGTGGGTGGGGGCATTGGATGTGGCATGGGTGTTTTGATTTAGAGTGTTTGGTTGCACTAGGGTTGACCTCGTTGGGAGGCTTCTATAGGAAGTTGTGAGGGAGGCTGTATTTGATCTTCCTGGGTCTGGGATCTCCTGTCTGTCTTCTCCATCCCCTCTCTTTCCTCCTTTCGCCTAACTGAACTCACCTAATTGTAGTTTCAGTGGTCGAGACTCAGTTCCTGGCTCTGCCTCTTCACTGAACGCTACTAGGTCCTCTCTCTCCCTGCTCCATGACCTTATCCTACCTCGTCTTAAAGCTATGTATGGTTCCTGCTTCCACTACATCGCTTGCCAGACTGTTCCACTTCCTGACCACTCTATCACTGAAGAAATGCTTCCTAAACCCTGTGGCTCATCTGAGTCTTCAACTTCCAAGAGTGACCCCTTGTTTATGTGTCCCCTCTCTGGAACTTGTCTCTGTCCACCTTGTCTATTCCACGCAGTATTTTGTATGTCGTTATCATGTCTCCCTTATCCCTCCTATCCTCAAGTGTCGTCAGGCCTATTTCCCTCGACCTTTCTTCATAGGACAGTCCCCTTAGCTCTGGAACCAACCTTGTCGCAAACCTTTGCACTTTCTCTAATTTCTTAACGTGCTTGACCCGGTGCGGGTTCCAAATTGGTGCTGCATACTCCAGTATGTGCCTGACATACACGGTGTACAGTGTCCTAAAAGATTCCTTACTCAGGTATCGGAATGCTAATCTCAGGTTTGCCAGGCGCCCATATGCTGCAGCAGTTATCTGGTTGATGTGTGCTTCCGGAGAAGTGTTCGGTGTTATACTCACGCCAAGATCTTTCTCTTTGAGCAAGGTTTGCAGTCGTTGGCCACCTAGCCTATACTCTGTCTGCGGTCTTCTTTGCCATTCTCCAATCTTCATGACTTTGCAATTGGTAGGGTTGAATTCAAGAAGCCAGTTGCTGGACCACGTGTCCAGCCTGTCCAGGTCTCTTTGAAGGCCTGCCTGATCCTCATTTGATTTAATTCTCCTCATTAACTCCACATCATCTGCGAACAGGGACACCTCTGAGTCTATCCCTTCCATCTTGTCATTCACATGTACCAAAAATAGCACTGGTCCTAGGACCGACCCCTGTGGGACCCCGCTCGTCACAGGTGCCCACTGTGATACCTCATCACGCATCATGACTCGTTGTTGCCTCCCTGTCAGTTATTCTCTGATCCATTGAAGTGCCCTTCCCGTTACATGCGCCTGATCCTCTAGTTTCTGCACTAATCTCTTGTGAGGAACTGTGTCGAAGGCCATTTTGCAGTCCAAGAAGATGCAATCAACCCACCCTTTTCTCTTGTCTTTTACTTCTGTTACTTTATCATAAAACTCCAGAAGATTTGTGACACAGGATTTGCCTTCCATGAAACCGTGCAGGTTGTCATTTATACTTTTGTTCGGTTCCAGGTGCTCCACCACTCTCCTCCTCATAATCTTCTCCATGGCTTTGCATACTGTACACGTCAGTGACAATGGTCTGTAGTTTAGCGCCTCTTTTCTGTCTCGTTTTTTTAAAAATGGAAAAGAGACAGAAAAGAGGTGCCAAACTACAGACCAATGTCACTGACATGTATAGTATGCAAAGTCATGGAGAAGATTATCAAGAGGAGAGTGGTGGAGCACCTGGAACGGAACAAAAGTATAAATGACAACCAGCACAGTTTCATGGAAAGCAAATCCTGTGTCATAAACTTTCTGGAGTTTTGTGTGTGTGTGTACTCACCTAATTGTAGTTGCAAGGGTCGATACTCAGCTCCTGGCCCTGCCAGGAGCTGTGTACTCACCTAGCTGAGGTTGCAGGGGTCGAGTCCAAGCTCCTGGCCCCGCCTCTTCGCTGGTCGCCACTAGGTCACTCCCTGAATCATGAGCTTTATCATACCTCTGCTTAAAGCTATGTATGGATCCTGCCTCCACTACATCTCTTCCCAAACTATTCCACTTCCTGACTACTCTGTGGCTGAAGAAATACTTCCTAACATCCCTGTGATTCATCTGTGTCTTCAGCTTCCAACTGTGTCCCTTTGTTGCTGTGTCCAGTCTCTGGAACATCCTGTCTTTGTCCACCTTGTCAATTCCTCTCAGTATTTTGTAAGTCGTTATCATGTCTCCCCTATCTCTCCTGTCCTCCAGTGTCGTCAGGTTGATTTCCCTTAACCTCTCCTCGTAGGACATACCTCTTAGCTCTGGGACTAGTCTTGTGGCAAACCTTTGCACTTTCTCTAGTTTCTTTACATGCTTGGCTAGGTGTGGGTTCCAAACTGGTGCCGCATACTCCAATATGGGCCTAACGTACACGGTGTACGTTGGATGGTAACATATATTGTCAGACTGTGATGATGGGAAATGGAGCCCAGCCTCTGTCTGTCTTAGCCTGGATGTCTACGCCGACTGAGAGGGAGGCAGAGGTACGACCGTACACATGCGCATCCCGTGACGTCACACAACTCACAGGCCTAAAAGGGATCTCCTATCTAAAGCACATGGATGATACTAATATGCTATACAACCACTGTTATTACTGTTCTTGCTGCTGAACAGCGGTTTAGTGCCGATGAAGGTAGCGTAGGTAGCAATGATACGGCCGTGGACTAGTTTGGCTTTAATTGAGTAGGAGTGAGTATACAACGGGCAGTGTGAGGGAGTGACCGCAAGCCAGTCCGTGGAGGGGGAGCACTTGTGTCTGTCAAGTCGGTCGGCCTAGGAGTCACAAGCTTCAGTGAGCAGCCTGCACAAAGATGATGTCACTTTGACTGCTAGCTCGCTCATTTTTACTACCTGCTACCAAACAAACCCCGTTATATTGGTACCAGCGGTGGTTGCAGCAGTGTGTTTGCCCGTGAGAGAGGAAGGAGAGGTATGAAGTCATCTTCACTTCATCATCCCATACAAGAAGCATCCGTCTCTCAACAAGTTATCCTGATGTTGTGTCTGCACGTTTGAGCATCCAGACACAGGTACAAGCAGGATCCAGGCTGAAATTTGCCGAAATTCTCCGAGAATTGTAAGTAGCGTCACAGTGACCCCACGCTACAGTGACCACGCTGTTTCTCAAGTCACGTGTTCAGCGTCACTTGTATGTTGCTGTTGTTGTTGTTCAGCTCAGCACAGCTGTTTCAGCAAGCCAGAGGTGAGTTTTGTGGTGATTTCTGCGTCCAGTGTGAGCTTCTCCACGTGTTTGTGGGTGGAGGAGGAGGAGGAATGGCCAGATGCTCCCCTCGCCATACACTCACCCACGCTCCTCGCCACCACACTACCATACACTCACCACTGCCCACTCCCTCTGCTGTGTTTTCTGCTGTTTTCCATGTGAATTCATTGCCAGAGCTGTGTATCCAAGTGCCCGAGGCCACTCGAAGCTACGTGGATCAGCATGCCACGTAGATCACGACACCACGTGGATCACGACGCCACGTTGGGTGTGGACGATGTCACGTGGATCTACCAGCCACGTGAGTTACCAGATGTCCCAGGCCACATGCTGTGGTCTGCTGCCCGCATCACATTGACATCACCCACGATGCTGCCCGACTTCATGACGTCACCTCGAGATGTCTGCTGATGTCACCTCGAGATGTCTGCTGACGTCACCTCGAGATGTCTGCTGACGTCACCTCGAGATGTCTGCTGACGTCACCTCACGATGTCTGCCTGACGTCACCTCGAGATGTCTGTGACGTCACAGTGCTGCTGACGTCACCTCGCGACATCACATGATGTCACATCGAGTGTTTCTAGTAATTATTTTAATATTGTCGAGAAGATTGAGAAAATATATGTCGAGTGTTAATTAATTCCTCTCAGTCAGTGTTCTCACATGTTGTACAGCGGTGTGTTTTTAAAGTTTCCGTGTGTCCAGTGAGGTCTGAGCCAGACCTGAGTAGCACCACTGTGCTAAGTCACCCGTGTGACCAGTACGTTTGACAGCTGATGTCAAGACAGCTCCGAGTGACCGAGCCCTCTTGTACAGAAAGCTTTTATGCTCGCCGCTCGTGTTGTTCTGCAGAATCGTACCTGTTACGATTCCCATCGAGATTTGTTTCACTTCACCTCCAGACCATCAGAGTGCAGTTATATGTAGAGAAACAAGTCTGGGGACGCTTAGACTAACCTCTGCTATAACTCCAACTGTCGAGAGAATGACACACTGTGTCAGCCTCGTGTCACAAGCTTCAGTGAGCAGCCTGCACATAGAAGATGTCACTTTGACTGCTAGCTCTCTCACTGCAGTCTGGTGTATGATGTTACGACTCCCAGATGTTTCGCCCAGTGAACACGAAAAAAAAAATTCTGAAAAACTAATTAGTTAATAACAAACAGTTGACAATTTACTTCATCTCAGACATCTAGTTATACAGACTATGTACATTTAAACCCAATTCTGCGAGGGTGAGATCTACATATGCAGAATGGTTATCATCTCTGGGAGGATCGAATTCCTCTGCAATGGCTAACACATGCCTTGACTGAGGGAGATCTGAACGAGTATCTACAAAAGATACTTGTGGGTTTCTCGAGTACGCAAGGAGTAACAACATTCAGGTTGGTTATCTGACTGAGTATTTGAGGTAGAGGGTACAGAGTCAAAGAGGATTTTCAGCATCTGTGACATTAGTCTGGGTAGCAATATCAACATCGCATACTAATTTCATATGATCTAAATGCGATTCTTTGTACTTGCCAGTACTAATTTCTCTAACCTTATACTTATTACCAGAGATATGTTCTACAACTCGATAAGGTCCGACAAACTTTTGATCGAGCTTAGGCATTTCGGATGTTTTGTTGAAATTTGTCAGCATTACTCTTGAACCTACTTTGACTTTTGATGGCTTAGCACGGCTATTAGTTACTCTAGTAAATTCTGCTGTTGATTTATGAAATGTTTCATGGATTCTTCTAAAAACACTTTGAGCCATGCTGGTACGAGTTGTTACAAAATCATCAGGGTTGTAATTAGGTTTCGGAGTGGAATATAACAACTCATAGGATAAACACTTGTCTACACCATACAATGCATAATGTGGAGTATCACCTATGGAAGCATTGTAAGCAGAATTTATGGCACATTGGACATCTGGTATGACTTCATCCCAAGTTTCACTATTGGGGTTGATAGTGGCTCTCAGGACATCAAGTACTTTCTTATTAGTTCGTTCGGCTAACCCATTGCTGGCAGGATGATGAGGAACTATGGTGAATTTAGAGATCTTGTATAAAGTACACAAATTTTCAAGGATCTCATTACAGAATTCACCTCCATTATCTGTTACTAAGGACTTAGGGGTGGTATGCCTGCAGATAATGCGTTCTTTAAACGCTTTAGCTACTGTCTCTGCAGTCTTATCTGCAATAGGAACTAACTCACAATATCTGGTGAAATGGTCTACCATAACACACAGATGTTTGTTGCCTTGGAGGGAACATTTAAAATTGGTTAACAAGTCAAGGGCAACTCTTTCCCACGGTTCGCTAGTGGTTGGGTACACTTGGATTGGATTAGGACCATTGACATTTCCTTTATGTTGCATACAGACACTACATTTCTTAACATACTCGGAAATGTCAGTTGCCATACGTGGCCAAAAGTATTTCATTCTGGCTTGTTTCACAGAACGATCCATACCAGGGTGTGCAACACCTGGTGCATCATGAACTAGCTGTAGAGCTACGTTCACTAGTGACTGTGGAACTACTAACTGGTACACTCTTCTGCTTGGTGTACCCAACTCGGCTGTTCGATACAGTAATTCTTGGCTCATTACAAAGTCACTAATGGGTGCTGGTGGCTTCACAGTAAGAATAAGATCTTCCTGGAGCAGGAATCGAATCACACCAGACCACATGGGATCTGTTCTTTGGGCATTTTTGACATCCTCGACGGTAAATGGAGGATCTGCAGTAACTACACTAACGTGTCGCGATAAAGCATCTGCGACTACATTTGACTTGCCAGGTAAATGTTCAAAGGTGGGATTGAACTCTTGGATAGTCAAGGTCCATCTGGCTAACCTTCCAGTAGGTTGTTTGTTCTGGAATAAAGGTATCAGTGGTGCATGGTCTGTCAAGACATGAACAGGGTACTGGTAAATAATGTCTCAGAAGTGCTTTAAAGACCATACTATTGCTAAAGCTTCTTGCTCAGTTACTGTATAATTACGTTCAGCCTTCATAAGGACTCGGCTAGCAAATGCAACTGTGTTGTACTTGCCATCAATCTTCTGAGCTAGTACAGCACCTATGCCAATTGAACTAGCATCAGTTGTTAGATAGAAAGGCTTAGAAAAATCTGGGAATTTCAAAATAGGAGCAGATGTTAACTTTTCTTTTAGAGTTTGGAATGCTTTTTCTTGACGGAAGGTCCAAACGAAAGGAGCATCTTTCTTAAGCAATTCAGTTAGCGGAGCTGCTATTGAAGAAAAATTTGCAATGAAAAATCTGTAGAAACCTGCTAGACCCACAAAAAATCTTACAGCATCAGCAGTTTTGGGAGTTGGAAAATTTAGTACTGCAGTTACTTTACTTTGATCAGTCGTAACCCCTCTACGGTGACTACGTGACCCAGAAACTTAATTTCTGATCTGAAAAATTGACATTTGGACAGTTTGATCTTTAAATTGGCTTCTTCAAGCTTGCCAAGTACTATATCAAGTCTTTTCAGATGTGTATCCACATCTTCGGACATGACGATTACATCGTCTAAGTACACCATAAGTGCTTCACCTATAAGACCTCTAAAGATATTGGTCATGAGTCTAGAGAACGTGATAGGAGACGATCGTAATCCAAAAGCCATTCGTAGGAAGTGATAATGACCTGTGGGAGTGGAGAATGCAGTTAACTTTTGGCTGTCCTCGTGAAGAGGGACTTGCCAAAACACTTGTAACAAGTCCAGGGTCGAGAAGACTTTGTTATCTCCGATATTGCGTAAAAGGTCACCTAGTACAGAAAGTTTACCTGGAGTTTACGTGGAGAGAGTTCCGGGGGTCAACGCCCCCACGGCCCAGTCTGTGACCAGGCTGTTACTGCTGGCTGCACGCAAACCAACGTACGAGCCACAGCCCGGCTGATCAGGAACCGACTTTAGGTGCTTGTCCAGTGCCAGCTTGAAGACTGCCAGGGGTCTGTTGGTAATCCCCCTTATGTATGCTGGGAGGCAGTTGAACAGTCTCGGGCCCCTGACACTTATTGTATGGTCTCTTAACGCGCTAGTGACACCCCTGCTTTTCATTGGGGGGATGTTGCATCGTCTGCCAAGTCTTTTGCTCTCGTAGTGAGTGATTTTCGTGTGCAAGTTTGGTACTAGTCCCTCTAGGATTTTCCAGGTGTATATAATCATGTATCTCTCTCGCCTGCATTCCAGGGAATACAGGTTCAGGAACCTCAAGCGCTCCCAGTAATTGAGGTGTTTTATCTCTGTTATGTGCGCCGTGAAGGTTCTCTGTACATTTTCTAGGTCAGCAATTTCAACTGCCTTGAAAGGTGCTGTTGGTGTGCAGCAATATTCCAGCCTAGATAGAACAAGTGACCTGAAGAGTGTCATCATGGGCTTGGCATCCCTCGTTTTGAAGGTTCTCATTATCCATCCTGTCATTTTTCTAGCAGATGCGATCGATACAATGTTATGGTCCTTGAAGGTGAGATCCTCCGGGAAGCGATCTGGAATGGTTTTCGCATTTAACTTCCTAAAGTCAATCACCGGGCACCAAGTGCCATCCTTCTTAGGCACTAGGATCAAGGGCGCATTCCAGGGTGAATTGCTATGTGCAATAACTCCATCATTGAGCATCTGATTGATCAATTCCTCTGCGACAGCAACTTGGGAATAAGGCATTTTGTACGCAGGTATATAGATAGGTCTAATCATGGTCTTAATCCAATCCAAGTGTACCCAACCACTAGCGAACTGTGGGAAAGAGTTGCCCTTGACTTATTAACCAATTTTAAATGTTCCCTCCAAGGCAACAAACATCTGTGTGTTATGGTAGACCATTTCACCAGATATTGTGAGTTAGTTCCTATTGCAGATAAGACTGCAGAGACAGTAGCTAAAGCGTTTAAAGAACGCATTATCTGCAGGTGAATTCTGTAATGAGATTCTTGAAAATTTGTGTACTTTGTACAAGATCTCTAAATCCACCATTGTTCCTCATCATCCTGCCAGCAATGGGTTAGCCGAACGAACCAATAAGAAAGTACTTGATGTCCTGAGAGCCACTTTCAACCCCAATAGTGAAACTTGGGATGAAGTCATACCAGATGTTCAATGTGCCATAAATTCTGCTTACAATGCTTCCATAGGTGATACTCCACATTATGCATTGTATGGTGTAGACAAGCGTTTACCCTATGAGTTGTTATATTCCACTCCGAAGCCTAATTACAACCCTGATGATTTCGTAGCAACTTGTACCAGCATGGCTCAGTGTTTTTAGGAGAATCCGTGAAACACTTCATAAATCAACAGCAGAATTTACTAGCGTAACTAACAGCCGTGCTAAGCCATCAAAAGTCAAAGTAGGTTCGAGAGTAATGCTGACAAATTTCAACAAAACATCCGAAATGCCTAAGCTCGATCAAAAGTTTGTCGGACCTTATCGAGTTGTAGAACATATCTCTGGCAATAAGTATAAGGTTAGAGAAATTAGTACTGGTAAGTACAAAGAATAGCATTTAGATCATATGAAATTTGTATGCGATGTTGATGATATTGCTACCCAGACTAATGTGACAGATGCTGAAAATCCTCTTGACTCTGTACCCTCTACCTCAGATACTCAGTCTGATAATCAACCTGAATGTCGTTACTCCTTGCATACTCAACAAGTAATGAGAAACCCACAAGTCTCTTTTGTAGATACTCGGTCAGACCTCCCTCAGTCAAGGCATGTGTTAGCCATTGCAGAGGAATTCGATCCTCCCAGAGATGATAACCATTCTGCATATGTAAACCTCACCCTCACAGAATTGGGTTTAAATGTACATAATCTGTATAACTAGATGTCTGAGATGAAGTAAATTGTCAACTGTTTGTTATTAACTGATTAGCTTTTCAGAATTTTTTTTTTTTCATATTCACGTTCCCTCCGTATTCTGAGAATCTGACAGTAATGATCTGAGTGCACCAGACGCCTTTGCTGTTAATTTCACCTTGTATATATATATATATATTTATTCTTCCTCAGAATCCATGAGTGCATGAATACAGATCAATTGATCAATTCCATCCCATATTGTACAATGATTTGTTCTTATAGTTTGTAATGCATTACGTTAAAACTCATTACGTTAAAAGTGATTACGTTAACACCCATTACGTAAAACTCATTTTGTTAACATCCATTATGATACCATCCATTAGTTCTAAGTTATATATGAATTTGTTATTGTATAGAATCAGCCCAGAACCACCTGCCTGTTCAGCCTATAAGATAGTAGTGTATGTCGAGACGACATACGTAACATGACCGAGCTGTCAGCATAGTTGCTGATCCCTGTGTTGTATAGCATATCATAGTATCATCCATGTGCTTTATATAGAAGACCCCTTAGGCCTGTGACTGTATGACGTCACAGGATGCAGCTTGAGTGTGAGGCGAGCTACCTCGGCCTCAGTCGGCGTTTGACATAGGCAGGACAAGGCAGAGGCTGGGCTCCATCTCCCATTACCAGAGTCTGACAATATATCGTTACCATCCAACAAGTGTGTCTACCTTCAATCCTCGATATCTCCTCTTAAGAACCCCTACGATACCAACTCAACACCCGATTATGTACCCGTTCAACCTACTGTATATTTAAAGCTACCCAAAGTTCTTGTCTGAATGACGCTACCTTGAAGTTTGTTTCATTCATCTACAACTCTACTGCCAAACCAGTGCTTCTCCAAACTTCAATCTGCTGATGCGAGTCCTGCTTTGGATAGATATTTTCAGCACGCTATGAATATCCTCTTTATTTATTCCCGTTTTTCATTTGTACACTTCAGTCATATTTCCCCTTCAGCTTATTTATTTTCGCAAGGTTTCTAATACATACACGGAATCAACCTCGCTATTCCTCTCTGCATATTTCCGATCGCTTTTATGTCCATCCTGTTATATGGAGAACAGAAGTGAGCAGTACTAAACGAGGCCTAACCAAAGATACTTAAAGCTGAAGCATAATCTTTTATATTATTTATACTTCTTGATACAATTCCAAGAATTCTATTAGCTTTATTGCGAACACTATTGCAGTGTTGTCTTGACTTTAAATTTCTGGTAACCAGAACTCCTTGATCTTTTTCGTATTCAAAGATCTACACTGTTTAGCTTACAAGTGTCGTAGTTATTCCCTTAGGATTAGAAACTTACACTTGTCTGCATGGAACTGCATCTGCCACTTCTCCGACCACATCATCAACATATCTAGGTCAACCTGAAGCACTGTGTCCACATCAGAAATGATCTGATAGCTTATTTTAGCGTCATAAGTTAGTGGTACAATGTTAGGTTCTCACCGGCAGAGCTGGCCACGGGGAGGAGACATGTAGCCACTAGCAACGGTTCAAAACATTTAGTTCTGATTTGCACGTATTTTATTACAGCTCTATACGGATAACTCTAATTTCCTTGGATCAAACCTGATATGACCCCTAAATAATAATAATAATGGTGGCTAAAGCTCCCGCTTCACACACGGAGGGCCCGGGTTCGATTCCCGGCGGGTGGAAACATTCGACACGTTTCCTTACACCTGTTGTCCTGTTCACCTAGCAGCAAATAGGTACCTGGGTGTCAGTCGACTGGTGTGGGTCGCATCCTGGGGGACAAGATTAAGGACCCCAATGGAAATAAGTTAGACAGTCCTCGATGACGCACTGACTTTCTTGGGTTATCCTGGGTGGCTAACCCTCCGGGGTTAAAAATCCGAACGAAATCCTATCCTATCCTATAATAATAATAGTAATCCACACAGTTACAACATATCACGGTTTAAGTTTTAGTCAAGAACGGTCTGCTTACGAAAACATTCTGTCTAGAAGCTTACTACAGTAATTATCTCTTCGGGATCTATTTTAAGAAAACAATGTACAAAAAAAAAAAAAAAGGCGCAATGCTCATTCTGAACTTTTGACAGTAAAGAAACAATATCTTTCAAACTATAAATATTATTCTAAAATTACTGACTTGGATTCTGTCAAAAAAGTTCATAAAACTATGTAATACCGGTAACATGTCTATAAGAAATTTAATTTGCCCTGGATGTATTAAAAAATTTAACGTGCGGCCAGCAGCAACAGCCTGGCTGATCAGGCCCTGATCCACCGGTCCATGGGCCGCGGGGGCGTTGATCCCCGGAATACCCCCAAGGGAAACTCCAAGTAGACAAAACCCAAAGGGTCATTCACCACTGCAATACTTAAATTTAGCTAACGCTTGCATGCATGCTAACCACCAACTCTTAAACTAAAACTAGGCCTCCTTAAGCTAACGTTCTCGCCCAGTAAAATAAGTTTGAAAATAAGCTAAAATATCCTAAGTCTTCGGGATCTAAAAGTTTACTGGGGTCCCGGAAGGCACTTGGGAATTATAGAAAAACTACAAGAATTTTTTTTTTACACTGAAGTCGCGAGCAGACAGTATACAAAAATTGCAGCTCAGTCAGCAATATGCCACAAGTTGGTTGAAGTTCGTACTTCTTACAGGAATGAAGGGAAAAAAAAACCAGAGGAAGCCTTGTCACAACGATTTGTTCTAAGTCAATTTCCTCCTTAGAGCAAATACTGCAAATCCCGAAGACCTGTTTTGCTACGTGTACTGTTGTCGTCACAGTATGCCACAAATGGCAGCCATTAGCATGTGACGAGCAGCACAGAGGGAAGCAAGATCGCTTGCAGATATCCATAGGTGAGGTGGGATATGTGCCCAGTTCTCAACCTATACACAGACGTTTTATAATGACGATTCTTCAAAAGGCAATGTGTCCAGAGCGACTGAAAAAAAATACACATTCTTATTTACAATTGGCATGGGCTAAACATCCTTCAGTTATTTCTTTTCTGGGCAAGAGGATGCAGAAGGATGTATTGTCAGCAGCCTGAACCTCAGCATACTGTTGAGATTATTTTCCTGAGATAGAATAATTAATAAAAGTGACGCCAGGATGGTATGCGCCTCAGCTGTGAAAAAATTAAGATTCCACTGGTAGTTTTGTACAATAATAATCACTACTAAACGCATTCCTCCATCACCGGAGCCATTTGTAAAGCGATCACACACTGACTGCTTAGTAATGCTAGAAATATGATGAGTCAGTTAGGGGTGACCTAACTCTGGATAATCATCTCTACCCGTGGTCCCAAGACTTCAACCTATCAGCAGAAATATCGCCGGTACGAATGTAGATATTTTCAAGAAAAAACTGGACCACTATCTTTAAATTCCTGATCAGTGGGGTTGTGATAGGTATGTGGACCTGCGAGTCGCTAGTACAAACGGCCTGACTGACCAGGCGATCAACAAGACGGTCGGGCTGCGATGAAGAGAACAAGTCACAAGTACGTCACAGGTAATTGATAAATAGTAAAGAGATCTGACGTTAGAACTTTTTCCAAATCTTCAACAAATGAGTACTACGGATATCTTTTATATAGTTCAACTTTTGCATAAATGCCACTTTCATATTAAAATATAGATTAGACACCCATATGTTTTTCACAGATTAAAAAAAGGGGGAAAAAGAAATAATTTATAAAAACGCTGATAACCCACCCTCCACCTCCACTCCCTCTCCCATCTATGTTGTTACACCAGGGATGGGGAAGGAGGAGGGAAGGGGATAAGTGATGATATCCCCCTTATCGTTCTCCAGAAATCTCTCAGCTCAGGCTGATACATTTCAATTCCTTCATGAAACCCATCCCGTGAGAAGGAATATGACATCCTAAGAGATAATTATATTTTGTTCTCATAATGTCTATGTTATTAACATACGGAATTCGGTAGCCGAACACTGCTTACGTACCGAAGTTTGATCAATAGAAAAGTTATTTTTACTGGGGATCACCAGCAAACAAACTGGCCCGAAGCCGGGCCGCGATTACCGAATATAGGATCGAGTCTCCACCATTCCTTGCGCTGAATGATACATACAAGTTTAGCTCTTCACAAAATACAACATAATACAAAATACTGGGGGCTAAGGAATAGAGAATCTTACCTGTGCACTTCTAACACAAGGATACTGGGAGACGGTCACCAGGCCACAACACTATCCGTCCAATCACATTTTTGACATGGCATTGGAGGCTCCCTTGTGTTATCTCCTTAAACTAGTATTCACATCATTAGCATCACAGATGAAGTCTCTCATTAAGTTTTAAGATCAATAAAGGTACTAGATATCCTCAGGACTGCCTTTTAGGCTGTCTATAGGCAGGTTGCCTCGGAGCTGCCGTCACTAATGGTTCTCCAGACGACTGGCCAATGATCCTGTTACGAGCCAGGTCAGACACCAACAGCAGAGGGCAACTGGCCAATACGATGCTCCCACCACCACTGCAAAAGCAGAAAAAATAACATTGTAATATAATTCACAGATAACACAAACTTAGAAGAGGAAACTTTAGACGAAGGTTCAGTTAGTCCTTAACCATTATAAAAATACATTGTTGTGTCTTCATAATAATCTAAGACTTGCCGAAACGTTGTCAAAAATTTTCTCTTAAGTGTGAGTTATTTGCGAGTTATTCCATGCATTTAAACTCGCAAATTTGTCTAAGCAGCTATTATTGAATGTTGGTTCTCAGGGGGAACTCAATTAATTTGGATTTTACGATACTTACAACTTATCTATACCACGAGGTAATTATTTCTTGTGGAAATTGTTATTAGTAAAACATAATACCTTTGATATCAGCAAACATAATACCTTAATTTGGCTGTAATGCCGCGTCAGCAACAATCAACCATTAGTATCAAGTTAGTCGACGCACCTGACCATCACAGCGAACGTAAACAAACACACCAGTTTCATTTCTGCCCAGAATGGATCAATGCTAGGTTTCGTTGGGGCTTTCCAAACTGCCCAACACAAAACGATATTTCCGTGGCAGAACTCACTCAATAATGGACTTCTTAAACAATATTTTATCGCCAAAATATGCAGAGGACCAACATTCAATTACTGCCATCTAACCTATTATTAAAGCTATGCGAAGTGCTCGCTTCAAACGTAAAACTATTAAAAGGTTACGTTACATCTCATTGCTCCGCTCAACTTTTAACTCTCCCGCCACCATAACTGCCGCTTATCACTAACAGGGAGAATTATAAACCTTTCCCCGACAGCATTTCATAAAAATAACGTAGTAAAGTTAAAATAGTTTGTTATGCGAGCCTGAAGTATACATTACCCGCTGGCCAGTGCTTATTACACATTTCGGTTTGGATTATTGTAGTTTTATATGCACAATAAATTTTTATTACTGAGTATTTTACTAAAATAAAAATAACATGTTTTAAAAAGCACGGGAAATGAACAGACACAGGTTGCAGAATACTCTTTCACTGGGATAGTCTCAATAAAAGCTAGTTTTGTAGTGTCTTTTGTTCACTATTGTAGGCAACAAGCCGTTTAGATCCATGGCAAACGAGTCTAATAAAGAACAGGTGTTTGCCGGCGGCAACAGATAGTTACCTCCTCGTGTGGCAGCTGGATCCCGCACGCTCTCATCATTCCTGATGGCTTGGTCGCCTCTAAGAGAAAAAACAAATTGAAGGTACGGGGGTAATGTATTTTAATTTTCCACATACACTCAATACCGCTGTTCTTATATAGCGTGAACCGCTTTGTAAGTTTCTGTTACGTGCTATGATAAAGGGTTAAAGATCAGAGAGGAAACGAGCACACAGACTTTATTGGGTTATCCATCGTTAAATCTGCATAACGTACCATTGGTGCATGCTGTAAAACATCTATATGCCCTCAGAGCTATTTTATAAATTTATACTACTGTGTTAAATATTTGTATAGTTCCTGAATAAAGCTTGTGTGCTAGTGAGTGGAGAGCTAAAATATTCAGAGTATAAAGACCCCATTCAGCTAGTACTGTTCCTGTATCAAGGAATCACTAGACGAGACGGAAGAAAGAGCCGATACTGAAGGTGTACATAACAAAATTTAAGACGTCTGTAACTTATAAAGGTGTACACACACACACACACACACACACACACACACACACACACACACACACACACACACACACACACACACACACACACACCTAGCTAGCGCACGCACACTCAACGCATCACGGGAAAAAAAAGATAATTACTCTCAGCGTCAAAAATAACTGTGATCATCGGCTCATAGTATTAGCCCCGGCGCCCACTACACCAACACTGTATTATCCCCACATCATTCTACTTTGACTCACCAGGGTAAACAAGAGAGCAGTTAAGCAAGCAACAGAGTAAGCAAGCATGCCAATAATCAAACGAACAAGCAACTAGGCAAACAAGAAATTAGGTAAGCAAGCAATGAAGCCAACAAATCAAAGGACCAAGCAGGCAAGCAAGCAAACAAGCCATCAATTAAACAAGTATAGACAGGCAGGCAATCAAACAAATGACAGTTTCTTTTCAAGGCAGGCGAAATCGTAGATCTGGAAAATGTAGAGAACCTTCACTGCCCGTGTAAACCTAGTCCAGCATGCAAATTATTCTGAACGTCTGAGTCAAGCACGTAAATCATTCTGAACGTTTGAGCCAAGCACGTATATTATTCTGAATGTCTGAGTCAACCACGTAAATTCTGAACGTCTGGGTCAAGCATGTAAATTATTCTGAATGTCTGAGTCAACCACGTATATTATTCTGAACGTTTGAGCCAAGCACGTAAATTCTGAACGTCTGGGTCAAGCATGTAAATTATTCTGAACGTCTGGGTCAATTATGTAAATTATTCTGAACGTTTCAAGCCCCTCCAACTGTATTTCCTAGAACGTAGACTAGAAAGATGTGAAATAAGACATATGCAGTATTAGCATATTTTAACAAGGGAACGTTTCGCCACGAACAGCTCACTTCATCAAAATATCCTAATACTGTACGTCTACTCTCACATTCGTCAGTATTTTACACTAATTCTTACCCGGACGAGAAAGATGTATCATAATTTTAGCAAGGAAAATACTGGACGGACTGATCCCGAAGCTGCACACAAATCCCATCCTACGATAGCAAGGATCTCTGAAGACGGTGCAAAATACCCACAATGAAAAACTGATGTGCAATAAGAGTTAATTTAATATCTTTATACATCCCATACCCATCCTGCGGGCGGTAGTCAAAAGATTACAGAGGCACAATAGGTCCAGAGACTGGGCAGCAAAGTTCTCATAGCTGAACAAGTTACACGTTTATGACTCACGAAATCGTAATGGCACGATTGCAAACAAACCATACCACGGGTGGGGTTTGATCCCGCGGTCCAGACCGTCGCGGTTAGCCACTGGCTAACGCGACGATCTGGAGTTTGAGACTCTCTGACCGCGGGATCAAACCCCACCCGTGGTATGGTTTGTTTACATGTTCATAACTGGTCACAATCGTAATGATTTATTTATGCAGACATGTGCACTAGGTATAAAAGTATCAATACGTCTTGACACCCTCCCTTCATATATAAGGAGAATTACCAAATGGCACCTAGATGTCTTCAAGTGGGAACTTGATTAACATCAAGTCATTTCCTGATCAGCAAAGCTGTGGCGCCTATTCTGGCCTGCATGTGGCCACCATTAATAACTTGACCGATCAGGCAGGGACTCCTGGTCTGGGACCGGGCCGTGAGGGGAGGGGGTAATGACTCCGGGAATGTGTCTAGATGTAAATGCAGGTAAATAAGCAACTAGGCATGCAACAAGGTATGAAGGTAAGCAATTTGGCAGGCTAGCAAAAAAAAGAACAAGTGCTCAGGCAGGAAGACAATCAAGCAATCAGGCCATAGGGCAGGCAGAGGCAGGAGCGAGCGGGCAGGCAAGGGCGAGTGTGCAAGCAGGCAGAGACAGGTGTGCAGGCATGCAGGCAGGGGCGGGTGGACAGGCAGGTGTGAGCAGGCAGGCCGTCATGACGCAGGAATGAGCCAGCTCACAAGATAATCAATTTACCTACTCCAAACTCACCAGAACACTGGCCTAAATTTAACTCACACTACTTACGTCTCTTCCACCAGCTGATTCTCACCTCTCACAAGCAGTCGCACATGCATCCGTACACGCATACACCCATAGGTTATATCTGTAAACCGAAGAAGTTACAATAGACCAATAAAAAGTTCTTCAATGGCAGAATAATGACCATACATTTCAAGCACTTGTGGCTTTGCCAGGAGGCCGTGGCGTTTTACATAGCCAAAAGATGTGCAGTGCAGTGAAACTGACCTTGGGGTTTTTCCAGTGACTGATGCTGCAGGGTGGATGTTTAACAAGATACTACTTATCCTGAAATCACAATGTTATTCATACAGTAGCAAATGTTAGTCAAAATATGGGCTTACTAATTGTGAGATTATAAATATGTGTGTATTTCTCAGTTTCCAACAGCCTGACTGGTCAGAGACCGAGACGCGATTTGTGGGCTAAGACGAGAGCTACCAACACTTCTTGAGCTGAAAATAATATAATGCAAAATGACCTGGAACGATATGTGCCTCCTACCACACAGAAGCCTGTGCTAGGCAGAGTTGGTAGAGGTGAGAGATGATGACAAACTTACCGAACCTTTGAGTCATCTAGAATTTTTTCCAATAGCTATGATCACTTTTTTCTGAGTATTACTCACGCAGCCTGTCCGAGACCAGACTTTCCTGGGTATTGCTGGATCAACCAGGCAGTTTCTGCCCGCACCATGCGGGCAAAACACAAACCAACTTTCCATACTCTTTCTATATTCTTCCTCCCGTTCGTTTCCCTATTAACTTTTCCTACACTATTACAGAATAGGGCAGCACTACAATGTGGATGTGCTCACTTTCATTAAAAGACCGTCTATGGTTTCCTTTCTTGGGTTCCCAGCAACTTTTCCTTTATTTTTATTAATATAAATTTATTCTGGGCTTCTACTTCGACGTTGTAACACGCACCGTTACAATTATGAGTGTGGGCGAACCTACCACTGCGGCTGTGGGCGGACCTGCCACTGTGGCTGTGGGCGGAACTCATTCACGCCCGACCCACTAACCTCATCACTCTAGATGCAAAGTGCGATGGGGAGAAAGGGAAGGGGGAGGAAGGATGGAAAATGAGAAAGGGTAAGGAAATGTATTGGGATGGGAGAGATGCAAAAAAACAAATAAAGGGAGACAGAAAGGGTAGGAATATAGGGAGGGGAAGAAAATGAGGATGGGAAAGAAAGAATAAGAGGGGATGTGAAGGAAGCATGAGTAAAGAAATGGGAGAGAAATTACAGAAAGAGCGTTTAGTGCTAGCCCAGACTCAAACACTGGATCAGTCAGTTGGACCAGTGTCTCCTACTGCATGTCATGTCCCCCACAGAAGGCGTCTCAGTTGTCACTAACATATTGCATTTCTGTTGCAATATTTTTGCTGACATGGTACGAAGATAAAGACAGACTACAGATAAACCTTTCATCGGGACAAGGTTTCACTATGACTTGATAAAGGTTTACAAAAAGCCAAGTGTCTTGATAACAGCTTGTTCTGCAACTTAGTCTATAGTAAAGTCTTAGTAAAGAGTGAAGATTAGTAGTTAAGAATGAATTTTAACAGTTAATAGTGAAATTTAGTAACAGACAATTTTTCGTCGTTAAGAAATATTTGCATATAGTAAGACAGTATTTATAAATTAAGAGATAAAAGTTTACAAGAACTTTTAGGGAAAGTGTACGAGATCTTTAAATATTTTGTCAGGAATATACAATTATACATATTTTTTTTCCAAACGGGAACTAGCATTTAAGAGCATAGCTTATTATACTGTCTCTATATTCCTCAATACTTGGACAAACAAGCACATGGTGTTCAAGAAAGCAACCATAAGAGTGACCACATACTTCGTATTTAATTTAATTATCGCCAGTGTATATACCAAGCTGCCAGAAGTACTTGTAACCAAGCCAGGCTACTATCTCAGTTTACGGTGCAAGTTGCTCCGTACATCGGCTTATCTACGTTCATTATGTGATCCAGTTCAGTCCTGGCAGCTTCTGCGCTTGTTCCAGCAATATTTCTGTTATCTTCTGGTGGCAGATTGAATAGTCTCGGGCTACAGATGCTGGCAAATTGTGTCCATGGCGCACCTGCTTTTCGCTGAGTAATTTACACTTCCTCTCATATCTCTCCAAGTCGTGGCCAGGTTAAGCACTACTGAATTTGTTCAGTACCCGCATTGGTTATAGTATGTACATAGCCTTTTCCCTGGTAGGAAATCTCTGAAGAGGCATCCTCCCCTTTCTCCTCCATCACGAATGACCTCTCTCCCGGCTCAGAGTGACAGATTTCATCACAAAAATAATATACAAACCCATATGATAGGGAAATTACTAGATTTTGCTCTCACTATGAGAAGGGTAGGAGCATACTACGGGTGAATCCAATTTTAAAAAAAAATACCTGAAATTTTCCATCTGTTACAATTTTCGTCCTTCCTACATCGCCTCTTTTGCCACCACCTTCCATCACTCACAATTAATATACACAGGGCAGCACTAACCCCGAGGAGGCGACAGCGAATGGGGAAGTAAGGATAGCTCTAGTTCTTTAGATCAAAATCCCTTCAGTAGCATCAAGTCCGCTCCTTCAATATCCCTCCTCCAATAAGCACACACTAATTTAATCATAGATTATAGGACCAGAGGCTTGGACATTGACCAGGCTTGTGTGAGCGTGTTAGATAGGAATGGAGACAAGTGGTTTTTGTGATCTAACGTGCTGGTGGCGTGTGAGCAAAGTAACATTTATGAAGGGTTTCGAGGAAACTGGTTAGTGGGACTTGAGTCCTGGAAGCTGGAAAGTGGGTGCATGCACTCTGAAAGACGAGTGGGGATGCTGCAGTTCAGATGGCCATCTGAACTGTGATGTTAGCACGTTTCTGGGAAAACCGTGATTGCACGAATGATGCTAAAAGTATTTCCTCTTTTTCAGGTCATCTACCTCGGTGGGAGACGGCCGGTGTGTTAAAAAAAATGACTGGTAATGACAGGGATAAGAAGAGGGAGAGGGATAGCTAACATTAAATCTAAATAGGATAAAGGGGGAGATAGGAAAAAACAGAGGTAAATGGCCGTCAAGCACAGTCCCCGCCCCAGCATTGCCTGAGCTGTGGCTGATCACCAAGTGACAGGCAACGGGAGGAACAGCTGACAGTGGCGGCAGCAGCAGCAGCAGCAGCGACCTTTACCGGCGCCTCTCACATCACTCCCAAGGGGTTTAAATGGTATTATGGTGAAGACCACGCCCAACTCCCTTCCCTAACCACCCTTACATTGAGTAATATTATCTAGCTCACTTTCCTGGGGAAGTTGAGCTCCAACTCCTGGGGCAGCCTGTCCACTTTGTTAACTGAAATTATCAAGCTCAGTCATATTAGCGTTTTTAGTGTACTATTCAGTGTCTACTGTCATGATCAAATTAATGTACTACTTTAATACCGTGTTGCAGCACAAGTGCTTCCTGGCATCAATATGGTCGAGTGTTCAGCTTCCTGTGTCATCTCGTCCAGGATCCTCCTTTGCCATGCTGCTCTTACCTTTATGTTCTTCGGGTCCAAGTTTTTTTTTTTTTTTTTTTTTTTTTTTGCGAATGGACACAGTTTCCTAACCCCTTGCTTGACTTCACATATCTACCAACGAAAATATCTATAGTTTGCCTCCAATACCTGGGTATCCAGCGTGTTCTACTTATACAATCATACTGAAATGCATCCCCATGTACATTCAACTCGTGTGTCCATTCTACTGTACTTTCGTATGTATGTACCCCCAGGGTTTTTCCATTCTCATGTCTGTTTCTGTTACCTTGGCTATACTCCTGAGTATCTTGTACGTCGTGGCAATAACTCATAATGCTTCTCCTCTCCTCCAGCGATGCGAGGTTTACCTTTTAGTTTCATATTGTTAAGCTCCGGACCAACCACCATTGAAATTCATTACTTTTTCAGTAATCTTACATATCTGCCCAAAATGCTCTGCATAACTAGGGTTTTCCATAATGTATGAAATAAATGTCACTTAACTTTGCAATAATTATACACTACTGGCAAGTATTTATTTATTTATATATAATGGTTTTATGTTGATGTGTTACGCTGTGTGTGAGTGATTACTTGTTTACTTTTACTTGCTTGTAGTTAATGGACCAATGTTTATGGCGATTTTCCTTCACTTTAGTCATTTTCTTTTTAAGATTCCAGCAATATACACCGCCCAGGAAGGTGCTACGGCCACGTCCTCTCACTGCAATACCTTTGAAGACGTACTGATATACCTGGAAATCTGTTAAACATTTTGCCAAAATTGCTGGTATTTTTCTGTCTCACGTATGAACGAGAATATACGATGTCAGGTAAACCTTACAAACATTCGGTATACGTCCATCGTGTTTTTTTCCAAATAGTTATAATATATAAAATTATGTTAATATTTTCCATCTTTTTTTAAGATCTCTAGTGAGAGACCTGCTCGAGGAGGCAATCACCCTTCGGGACTATTAAATGTGTTTGTGTATATAAATACCTGTCATACCAATGACAGATTCAAGAGTTTTCCTACTCCCGCAACATGGCCATGAGCCAGGTTTGTCTGGTGCTTGAATGAACAACCAGGCTGTTGCGGCTGGCAGCACAATGATCCACATATTCATCACAGTCTGGTTGACCTGGGACCTAGTACATGACACACATGCATGCATGCATGCATGCATGCATGCATACATACATACAACTTTATATAACATACTGGCCGTCTCCCACCGAGGAAAGGTGACCCGGAAAAGAAACACTTTCACCATCATTCACACTATCACTGTCTGGCCAAAGACTCGCAGATAAGACAGTTTAGATATTCTAAACAGCCAATATCCCAAACTCTCCTTTAGAGTCCAGGCACTGTACTTCTCACCTCCAGGACTCAAATTCAACTAACCGGTTTCCCCTGAATCCCTTCACAAAATATTTACCCTGGTCACACTCCAACAGCTCGTCAAGTCCCAAAAACCATTCGTCTACACTCACTCCTATCTAACACACTCACATATGCCTGCTGTAGGTAGCGCTAAAATATTCTCCATTCCTAGAGAAGGGAGGGAGGGATGAGTAGGGATAGAGGAAGGGGAAATGGAAGAAGGGATAGTGAGGGGAGAGGGGGGAGGGAGGGGAAGACAGAGAGTGAGAGAGAGTGGGGGGAGAGTTAAAAAAATCATATTAAATCTAGCTCCTGTGTTCCCTCGACCACTGTACAATATATAATTATCCACTGTATATTTATGCTCCACCAACTCTAGCATGATGTGAATACACACACACACATACACCTACCTGGATGGTGTTCCGGGGTCAACTCCCCCCGCGGCCCTGCCCATGACCAGGCCTCCCGGTAGATCAGGGACTGATCAACCATGTTGTTACTGCCGGCTGCATGGAATCCACCGTGCAAACCACAGCCCGGATGGTTAGGCACTGACTTTGGGTATCTGTCCAAATCCTTTATGAACACAGCAGGGGCCTATTGGTAATCCCCCTTATTGATACTGGGAGGCTGTTGAACAGTCTTGGGCCCAAGACACTTATTGCGTTTCCTTTTAGTGTACTCGCGGCACCCCTGCTTTTCAAAGGGAATGTGTTGCACGTCTGCCGAGTCTTTTTGCTTTCGTAAGGAGTGATTTTTATGTGCACATTAACGACCAGCCCTTCGAAGATTTTACAGATGTAAATTACGATGCACCTTTCTCGCCTGCGTTCCATGAAGTACAAGTCAAGGGACTTCAAACGGTCCCAGAAACTGAGGTACTTCACTGTACTTATATGTGAAGTGAAGGTTCAATGTATATTCTCCGGATCTGCAATTTCTCCTGCCTTAAGAGGATCATCATTGGTTTGGATTTCCTTGCCTTGAAGGTACTCATTATCCATCTTATTATTTTCCTCGCAGTTGTGATAATGACACTGGTCCGATCTTTGAAAATGAGATCCTCTGACATATTCACTCGTAAGTCCTTCACATTGGTTTACCGCATGAGCACACACGATTTCCAAAGTAAGCATAAGCCTCTTCGCTTCTTTTATATATCGTGGCTCCCTACTATCGCGCTTGTGTGTGTGAGACAAGTTCATAGTCAAATTTGGACCGAGACATCCTTAGTTTCTTTCGATATGCGGGTTATTAGTAAATAAGCTTGAATCCAAATCTCTCCGAAAAGTTAGGTGGGCCCAAAAGCTGGAACTTTGGAGCTTACCTTCCACAAACTCAAATATCAGCTATGAGGATGCGAAGCAGTAAGAGTAACAAGGTCGTGCCTTAGGGCACTGAACGCTTTACTTTACCAAGACTTCGACTATTATTCTGCATTCTACGTACGAAAATACGTTAGAAAATTTAATAATCATCTTCTTACTTTCCTGTTACACCTATTCGCCTCATTTCGTGGGTTATCACTCCAGGATCGTATATTCCTTATGCCGCTGCGAAGGCTGTGTACACTACATCTGTATTTTGAGAGGGAGAGAGAGAGAGAGAGAGAGAGCTAACCAGCCATGCGAGAGATCACTACCATATATGATGACTTCCCCGGTCTCCGTAAGCATCCACACACTACCTCTAACATCCATCCTCGCACTTCTCCCCCCACTCTCATTCCCCCTTCAACCTTCGCTCTACTCTAACTCTTCAACCCTCCCCTGACGCTTTCCATTCCTCCCTCATATTTCACGTTTCTCCTCTCTCTGACCTCTCACCTCCCCTCTCCTCTTCCCCCTCACTTCTGCTTCTTCCTCCTCACACCTTCCCTTACACCGCACCATGCTTCCTTCCCCTCACCTCCCTGGTCCCTCCCCCTCAAACCTCGCGCCAACAACGTATTTGCTGTATTATGTTAATGTGTGTGCCAGCATTACCACCAACGCCATCAATTATACTGTCACTTGCCAGAGGCGCGCAGATACAACAATCTGCACAAGGAAATCACTTCCTACGAAAGCAAAAGACTCGGCAAGCAGTGCAACATCCCCCCACTTAAAAGCAGGGGAGCCACGAGTACGAGAAGAGGTAACACAATAAGTGTCAGGGGCCCAAAATTGTTCAGCATACATAAGGGGGATTTGCCAATAGACCCCTGCTGTCATCAAGAGGAAGCTGGACAGGCACCTAAAGTCAGTTCCTAACTAGTCGGGCTGTGGTTTATAAGTCGATTTTCGTGCGGCCGATAGTAACAGCCTGGTTGATCAGGTCCTGATTCACCGCGAGGCCGGATCGTAGACCTGGCCGTGGGGGCACTGACCCCCGAAACACCCTCCAGGTATACTCCAGGTAACGTTCTTCCCCACATGTTCACGCGAAATGCACTGCGTGAAGGCAGGAGCTAAGAGCCGACCCCAGCAAGCACAGTGAGAGTACATACATGTGTGCATATGTGTATGTACATTATTATATATATACTGACGATTGTTTACCTAATTGTACCGGGTGTTCAACACAGTATTTTAATTTCATTTTTTTACAGCAATTGCAACATGAGAAAAATTAAATTCTCTGCATATAACCGAATTAATAGTTTTCACATAACTTCACGGTTATCTAATCTATGGAGCTTCAATATGTGCACCTCTAGTAGCCCCCTAATACACTTAATCGATACTTAAGTTCACTCCACCTATTGGCCAACATATCCGATGTGACTTTCCGATACTATCATATATTGTGGCAGGGAGTGTTTTGCTATCAGATACTGATATCTGGAAGACAATCCTTCACGAACCCACACAAAGATGTCTACAGGCGTGATATTTAGACAGTATGGAGGCCCTTCGATGGGGCCATCACACCAAACCCATCTGCCCGGAAACTTTGTTACGATAATTACATGAATGCATGCAGAAAAATGCATTTTCGTATAATTTACATACAAGTGAACAGTATTTAGATAAGGCTAAAGAGGTTTTAGTGGCATTTATGGATTTGGAAAAGGCGTATGACAGGGTGGATAGGGGGGCAATGTGGCAGATGTTGCAGGTGTATGGTGTAGGAGGTAGGTTACTGAAAGCAGTGAAGAGTTTTTACGAGGATAGTGAGGCTCAAGTTCGAGTATGTAGGAAAGAGGGAGATTATTTCCCAGTAAAAGTAGGCCTTAGACAAGGATGTGTGATGTCACCATGGTTGTTTAATATATTTATAGATGGGGTTGTAAGAGAAGTAAATGCGAGGGTCTTGGCAAGAGGCGTGGAGTTAAAAGATAAAGAATCACACATAAAGTGGGAGTTGTCACAGTTGCTCTTTGCTGATGACACTGTGCTCTTGCGAGATTCTGAAGAGAAGTTGCAGAGGTTGGTGGATGAATTTGGTAGGGTATGCAAAAGAAAATTAAAAGTGAATACAGGAAAGATTAAGGTTATGAGGATAACAAAAAGATTAGGTGATGAAAGATTGGATATCAGATTGGAGGGAGAGAGTATGGAGGAGGTGAATGTATTCAGATATTTGGGAGTGGACGTGTCAGCGGATGGGTCTATGAAAGATGAGGTGAATCATAGAACTGATGAGGGGAAAAGGGTGAGCGGTGCAGTTAGGAGTCTGTGGAGACAGAGAACTTTGTCCTTGGAGGCAAAGAGGGGAATGTATGAGAGTATAGTTTTACCAACGCTCTTATATGGGTGTGAAGCATGGGTGATGAATGTTGCAGCGAGGAGAAGGCTGGAGGCAGTGGAGATGTCATGTCTGAGGGCAATGTGTGGTGTGAATATAATGCAGAGAATTCGTAGTTTGGAAGTTAGGATGAGGTGCGGGATTACCAAAACTGTTGTCCAGAGGGCTGAGGAAGGGTTGTTGAGGTGGTTCGGACATGTAGAGAGAATGGAGCGAAACAGAATGACTTCAAAAGTGTATCAGTCTGTAGTGGAAGGAAGGCGGGGTAGGGGTTGGCCTAGGAACGGTTGGAGGGAGGGGGTAAAGGAGGTTTTGTGTGCGAGGGGCTTGGACTTCCAGCAGGCATGCGTGAGCGTGTTTGATAGGAGTGAATGGAGACAAATGGTTTTTAATACTTGACGTGCTGTTGGAGTGTGAGCAAAGTAACATTTATGAAGGGGTTCAGGGAAACCGGCAGGCCGGACTTGAGTCCTAGAGATAGGAAGTACAGTGCCTGCACTCTGAAGGAGGGGTGTTAATGTTGCAGTTTAAAAACTGTAGTGTAAAGCACCCTTCTGGCAAGACAGTGATGGAGTGAATGATGGTGAAAGTTTTTCTTTTTCGGGCCACCCTGCCTTGGTGGGAATCGGCCAGTGTGTTAATAATAAAAAAAATTAAATCGAAAAAAAGACCTTGTGGCCACTCTCTTGTTTCGTAGTTTTGTCTACCCTGGCAGCCCAGCCTAAGGCCAGACTTTCCTGTTTCCTTCCTGTTCCACCATGTTCTCCAAATCTGACCCAAGATAAATACATGATTCATAAAGCTATAACCGTAGTCTAGTTTACTGTCCTGCATAATGCAAAGGACGCTGGGAAGGCGAATGTATCACAGTGTCTTATGTAACCACGATTTTATAGTCAAGATGATATTAATCTTGGATATCAGATATAAATGGAATCATAGTGCCAGCATCTCAATCAGCATGGTTCAATATCATTTAGGATCACCTAAATTCCAGGTTCATCATCTTTCCATCATATATACTGTACTGAAAAGATGTTGAATACAAATGAAAAACAGCTATCATAACCGCACTTTCACTTCTCCTCAGTCTGGTCCGCTGGACGTGAGCTTAGCACCTAGGTACATGTTAAAACAAAGGGCCTCAAATATGCAACACACGGGCGTAAACTCAATATGGTAAATATTTCCTGTGTTTAGTGGGGAAACTCTGTTTGGGATGCACAGCTGGCTCTTCACTTTGTCCTACACTTACGGTATGGAATACACGTATCCCCATCTTACACTGTATCTATGTAATATCCTTACATCGTATTCTCCGTGTATGAAATACAAGAATATTGTATTTTGAATGTATGGAATACCAGTATATTGTATCCAATATGAATAGAATACCAGTAATCAATATTGTATCCTACATGAATAGCATACAAATATGTCGTATTCTTCATGTATGGAATAATAGTATGCTGTATCCTACATGGTATGGTATACCAAGGACTCCAGTGGAAATAAGTCACTCTGACTTTTTTGGGTTATCCTAGGTAATTTACACTATATGATAATTGTACCTATGTGTACCTGTACCTAAACAAACTTATCCTACGTTGTCGCACTCCTCCAAATTACAGCTACCATCTACCGATGACACCAGCCAGGGTGAACCTGAGCGTGGGAAACAGGGAGAGCACAGACGTGGGAAGGCCGGCCACGGGGATGCTCGTGGGGTGCAGCAGCAGCAGCCTTGCACAATTGTTAGAGAAGCAGCGTGGGAACCTTCCTCTCTCCCTCTGCACCCCCTCCACCCAAACCAACGGTGTCGCCACCTTAACTATTTTCCCCCTCCTCACACACCGCCTACCCCCACAAGCAACCCATTTTTGCACCAACAGAGATACTCATATTTTTAAGTATACACGGAGTGCAAAGTAATATAAGTTGGGAATCCTAGAAGAAAATTAAGATAGAAAACCCTGAGTAAGTTGCCACAGGATCTGACTGGCAGGTTTCCTCACTTGGAACGCTTCTTTCCAGTGCAATTACCTTTTTTTTTTTTTTTTTAGCTACGGGAACAGAGCTTATTCTCGTAGTGTACTACCCATCAGCTTATGTAGTTGAATGAAAACCCCACTGATCTTATCTAATTTGTCAATCAGTGTAGGTTATCTGTTGTCGATTCCAGGGAGTAACCCCATTCCCCAGGCCCAGTCCTAGATCGGGCCTGATTACCATGATAATTGGTGTTTGCCGGACTATAATGAAATATTTTAGTGTCCCTTTCATATACATGCATTGCTTCCTCCGTAACTTGAAAACACGGCTTCCAATCTCTCACGTTCCTATACTTCTATTGTATTACCTTACTCTTCGCCAGTACACTTTCAATGTCTCCCTCTCCTCGCGTTTCCTATCTACTCCCACAAGAATAAAATACACAACACCGCTGCTGGAACATATTACAATAAACCCACAATTTGGAGAGTAAAATCTGCACATCTCTATCAGTTCTTGACCTAAACTTTGCTTACAATCGCTCATAACGGAATAAAAACTCGATCTCGACAAGGGTCATTTTGCCCTCGAGTTCCATATTAATATTTCTAGTGAACAAATATATCTACATAGAAGAGTATTATTGTAGCCTTCAAGGTTCAGTGATTAAATCCATCGTCGTGGTAGTTTGACGGCTGCCTAGCCGTGGGATGGCGCCCCACCCAATGCTTCACCTTACAATCGAATATTGTGTATTATAAATATATATAAATAAACAAAATACAAAACAACCAGTGTGAAAAATAGTGAAATTCCAAGCGCTTGGAATTTCACTGTTTTTTCACACTGGTTGTTTTGTATATTGTGATATCACCCGTTTACTGTGATCTTATTGCATATATAAATCAATATATCACAAACACAAAATGCCTATAAATCTGCCACCAGCGCTTGTCACGATCAGGTTCCGCCTGCCAGTACACCCTTCGATTTTAAGTAATGAGTACTTTATTTTTTAATAAAAAAATACTCTAAGAAATGCAACTCTCGACACTGTTCTAATTAAGAGGAATTATGATAAACTCTTTCCATGTGTCGAATCAGACAGGCTAAGGCCATGTTGATATACTTGTGACCAGGCTGCTGTTGTCTACAGCCCACTGGTTCACAAAGCAACAGTAGTCTAGTTGATCTGATACCTGGCGAAGTTGTGATTCAGTTCCCTCTTGAAAACTTACACGCTTTCTCCGTTAACATTTCTGGAATATGCTGACAGCAGGGTAAAATGCCTTGGGTCAATAAAGCGTTCTCTTATTGTGCCTCTGTCACCTCTGCTTTTCGCTTTTTTTTTTTTTACAGTAATTTAAATGTTAATGGCTGCGGGGAATAAACTATTTCTGTATAATTCCAGGTGTAAGCATCACTCCCCTTTTAGAATGTGCTGTGAGAAAAGAGTAGAGTTTGAGTTGTAAGACCAGAACTGATTTGAATAGCACCGTCTTCAGAGTGCTTCCTTTTGTTCTGAAGATTCACATATACTACGACGTCATTTTTTCTGGCCTTTGCTGCATTAACTTGACTGTATTCTCTAAATGACAGGTTACTTGACATTATTATTCCCATGTCTTTTACCTGTTACTTACATTCTATGAGGTGAGCCAGGTGACCTTGAAGATAGCAGGTAAGCCAGGTGACCTTGAACATAAGAATGGAGGAACACAGCAGAAGGCCTACTGGCCCATACAAGGCAGGTCCTTATCAAAACGACCTCTACCCAAAGCTACCCAATAACCAAAGCCAGGTGACCTTGAAGATAGCAGGTGAGCCAGGTGACCTTGAAGATAGCAGGTAAGCCAGGTGACTTTGAAGACAGGTGAGCCAGGTGACCTTGAAGATAGCAGGTGAGTCACGTGACCTTGAAGATAGCAGGTAAGCCAGGTGACCTTGAAGGTAGGTGAGCCATGTGACCCTGAAGACAACAGGAGAATCACGTGACCTTGAAGACAGCAGGTGAGCCACGTGACCTTGAAGACAGCAGGTGAGCCACGTGACCTTGAAGACGGCAGATAAATCATCCAGGTGGTGACCTTAAAGACGGCAAATGAGTCGGTTAGGTGGTGACCTTGACGGCAGGTGTGTCAGCCAGGTAGTGACCTTGAAGACGGCAGGTGTGTCAGCCAGGTAGTGACCTTGAAGACGGTAGGTGTGTCAGCCAGGTGGTGACCTTGAAGACGGCAGATGAGTTAGGGCGACCCGAGTCATTAATACTGTAATCAATACATATACAGGTAACCAGTTAACAGGCATCCTTCCCCCCCCCCTTAAAAACAAAACATGCCTGGAGTGCATCATATTGACTTCAGATGTTGGTACCACTTTGTATTGTCATCGCTGTGAAGAACTAGACACTTATGCAACATTTAGGTATCTTTACTATGGAAACGTTTCGCCATTCATTGGCTTCCTCATTCCGATACAGAGAAGAATGGTTGAAAATCATTAGTTTGAGGTAACCAGACCCTCAGCCTGAAGTTGATGCCATTACGGTAAAACGGCAGACAGTATCACAGCCGATTATCTATCCACTGAAATCCAAGGAATTGAAGCTATCCCCTTTCCTCAGATCAAACCTGAGCCTGCAGGACCCATACGGGTTTAACGCTTCCTCGTAAATATAATAATACCCATGAATAACTACTTTAGTGACTTTTATTATCAAGTCACAGGTGAATAATACTCAGCACTGAGGTACACAACAAACGTAAACAAATACAAGACAAAATAATAAGTGTGTCAGAGGTGCAATACAACTCAGCGTGGATTTAATAATAAAATAGACCAGCTATTGTTCGCGTCAGGAATAACAAATTATAAACTCCATATAAGAACAGAAGCCCTGGAAACGCCCTCGGTAGAAAACACCAGGATAATACTTTATTATTATGGTAATTATTATGATTATTATAGTCCTGAGAAGCACTAGACAGGAATGGGTCGTACAACTTCTAGGGGGGGCTAGGACTTTATTATAACTGTTCCAGAGAAGAAAAGGGTAGTTCCCTACACACGCTCCAGAGTATGGTAAGGTCAACGAGACCTGAAATCAATAATGTCGGCAACCTTAATATTATATCCTTATTTCTACAAGTACAAGGAATACAAGCCTAGCTGACATACTGCTATATAGAAAGCCGCTTGCTATGCAGAGCATTTCGGGCAAATTAGGTCAGTTTTGTCCCAGGATGCAACCCACAACAGTCGACTAACACCCAGGTACCCATTTTAGTGATGAGGAACAGACAACAGGTGTAAAGACACACGCCCAATGCTTCTACCCTCGCCGGGAATCGAACCCGGACACTCGCCGTGTGAAGCGAGAGTTTTAGCCACCAGGCTACGGGGGACGACCTTGGTCTCTCCTGGTGTTAATCGGTTATATATGCTGGTAAATGTAACGAACAGTCCCATAATTCTCAGGAAAAGGAGGAAATTTATAATATAATATATATATATATATATATATATATATATATATATATATATATATATATATATATATATATATATATATATATATATATATATCAGAATATGCAAAACAACCACTGTGAAATAATAGTGAAATTCTAAGAGATTTCGTGATTTCTCACATTATCAAGGAACTATGATAATGTGAGAAGTCACGAAAACGCTTGGAATTTCATTATTCTTTCACAGTGGTGGTTATGCGCGCACACACACACATATATATATATATATATATATATATATATATATATATATATATATATATATATATAAAGAAACAGTTGATTGCTGATGTTATGAATGAAAAGAAGTTGGATGTCCTGGCCCTAAGCGAAACAAAGCTAAAGGGGGTAGGGGAGTTTCGGTGGGGGGAAATAAATGGGATTAAATCTGGAGTATCTGAGAGAGTTAGAGCAAAGGAAGGGGTAGCAGTAATGTTGAATGATCAGTTATGGAAGGAGAAAAGAGAATATGAATGTGTAAGTGCAAGAATTATGTGGATTAAAGTAAAGGTTGGATGCGAGAAGTGGGTCATAATAAGCGTGTATGCACCTGGAGAAGAGAGGAATGCAGAGGAGAGAGAGAGATTTTGGGAGATGTTAAGTGAATGTATAGGAGCCTTTGAACCAAGTGAGAGAGTAATTGTGGTAGGGGACCTGAATGCTAAAGTAGGAGAAACTTTTAGAGAGAGTGTAGTAGGTAAGTTTGGGGTGCCAGGTGTAAATGATAATGGGAGCCCTTTGATTGAACTTTGTATAGAAAGGGGTTTAGTTATAGGTAATACATATTTTAAGAAAAAGAGGATAAATAAGTATACAAGATATGATGTAGGGCGAAATGACAGTAGGTTGTTGGATTATGTATTGGTAGATAAAAGACAGTTGAGTAGACTTCAGGATGTACATGTTTATAGAGGGGCCACAGATATATCAGATCATTTTCTAGTTGTAGCTACACTGAGAGTAAAAGGTAGATGGGATACAAGGAGAATAGAAGCATCAGGGAAGAGAGAGGTGAAGGTTTATAAACTAAAAGAGGAGGCAGTTAGGGAAAGATATAAACAGCTATTGGGGGATAGATGGGCTAATGAGAGCATAGGCAATGGGGTCGAAGAGGTATGGGGTAGGTTTAAAAATGTAGTGTTAGAGTGTTCAGCAGAAGTTTGTGGTTACAGGAAAGTGGGTGCGGGAGGGGAGAGGAGCGATTGGTGGAATGATGATGTAAAGAGAGTAGTATGGGAGAAAAAGTTAGCATATGAGAAGTTTTTACAAAGTAGAAGTGATGCAAGGAGGGAAGAGTATATGGAGAAAAAGAGAGAGGTTAAGAGAGTGGTGAAGCAATGTAAAAAGAGAGCAAATGAGAGAGTGGGTGAGATGTTATCAACAAATTTTGTTGAAAATAAGAAAAAGTTTTGGAGTGAGATTAACAAGTTAAGGAAGCCTAGAGAACAAATGGATTTGTCAGTTAAAAATAGGAGAGGAGAGTTATTAAATAGAGAGTTAGAGGTATTGGGAAGATGGAGGGAATATTTTGAGGAATTGTTAAATGTTGATGAAGATAGGGAAGCTGTGATTTCGTGTATAGGGCAAGGAGGAATAACATCTTGTAGGAGTGAGGAAGAGCCAGTTGCGAGTGTGGGGGAAGTTCGTGAGGCAGTAGGTAAAATGAAAGGGGGTAAGGCAGCCGGGATTGATGGGATAAAGATAGAAATGTTAAAAGCAGGTGGGGATATAGTTTTGGAGTGGTTGGTGCAATTATTTAATAAATGTATGGAAGAGGGTAAGGTACCTAGGGATTGGCAGAGAGCATGCATAGTTCCTTTGTATAAAGGCAAAGGGGACAAAAGAGAGTGCAAAAATTATGGGGGGATAAGTCTGTTGAGTATACCTGGTAAAGTGTATGGTAGAGTTATTAATGAAAGAATTAAGAGTAAGACGGAGAATAGGATAGCAGATGAACAAGGAGGCTTTAGGAAAGGTAGGGGTTGTGTGGACCAGGTGTTTACAGTGAAACATATAAGTGAACAGTATTTAGATAAGGCTGAAGAGGTCTTTGTGGCATTTATGGATTTGGAAAAGGCATATGACAGGGTGGATAGAGGGGCAATGTGGCAGATGTTGCAGGTGTATGGTGTAGGAGGTAGGTTACTGAAAGCAGTGAAGAGTTTTTACGAGGATAGTGAGGCTCAAGTTAGAGTATGTAGGAAAGAGGGAAATTATTTCCCAGTAAAAGTAGGCCTTAGACAAGGATGTGTGATGTCACCGTGGTTGTTTAATATATTTATAGATGGGGTTGTAAGAGAAGTAAATGCGAGGGTCTTGACAAGAGGCGTGGAGTTAAAAGACAAAGAATCACACATAAAGTGGGAGTTGTCACAGTTGCTCTTTGCTGATGACACTGTGCTCTTGGGAGATTCTGAAGAGAAGTTGCAGAGATTGGTGGATGAATTTGGTAGGGTGTGCAAAAGAAGAAAATTAAAAGTGAATACAGGAAAGAGTACGGTTATGAGGATAACAACAAGATTAGGTGATGAAAGATTGGATATCAGATTGGAGGGAGAGAGTATGGAGGAGGTGAATGTGTTCAGATATTTGGGAGTGGACGTGTCAGCGGATGGGTCTATGAAGGATGAGGTGAATCATAGAATTGATGAGGGAAAAAGGGTGAGTGGTGCACTTAGGAGTCTGTGGAGACAAAGAGGGGAATGTATGAGAGTATAGTTTTACCAATGCTCTTATATGGGTGTGAAGCATGGGTGATGAATGTTGCAGCGAGGAGAAGGCTGGAGGCAGTGGAGATGTCATGTCTGAGGGCAATGTGTGGTGTGAATATAATGCAGAGAATTCGTAGTTTGGAAGTTAGGAGGAGGTGCGGGATTACCAAAACTGTTGTCCAGAGGGCTGAGGAAGGGTTGTTGAGGTGGTTCGGACATGTAGAGAGAATGGAGAGAAACAATGACTTCAAGAGTGTATGTCTGTAGTGGAAGGAAGGCGGGGTAGGGGTCGGCCTAGGAAAGGTTGGAGGGAAGGGGTAAAGGAGGTTTTGTGTGCGAGGGGCTTGGACTTCCAGCAGGCGTACGTGAGCGTGTTTGATAGGAGTGAATGGAGACAAATGGTTTTTAATACTTGACGTGCTGTTGGAGTGTGAGCAAAGTAACATTTATGAAGGGGTTCAGGGAAACCGGCAGGCCGGACTTGAGTCCTGGAGATGGGAAGTACAGTGCCTGCACTCTGAAGGAGGGGTGTTAATGTTGCAGTTTAAAAACTGTAGTGTAAAGCACCCTTCTGGCAAGACAGTGATGGAGTGAATGATGGTGAAAGTTTTTCTTTTTCGGGCCACCCTGCCTTGGTGGGAATCGGCCAGTGTGATAATAAAAAAATAAAAATTAATATATATATATATATATATATATATATATGCAATAAGATCACAGTAAACAGGTGATTTCAGAATATGCAAAACAACCACTCTGAAAGAATAGAGAAATTCCAAGCGCTTTCGTGACTACTCACATTATCAAGCAACATATAGTTCCTTGATAATGTGAGTAGTCACGAAAGCGCTTGGAGTTTCTCTATTCTTTCAGAGTGGTTGTTTTGCATATATATATATATATATATATATATATATATATATATATATATATATATATATATATATATATATATATATATATATATATATATATATATATATTATATATATATACGTCGTGCCGAATAGGCAGAACTTGCGATTTTGGCTTAAATAGCAACGCTCATCTTGCCATGTAGGACAAGCGAAAATTTGTGTATGCAATAATTTCGCCAAAATCATTCTGAACCTAACGAAAAAAATATACTTCACTGTGTTTGTTTAGTATTAAATTACTGTAAACAAATTTAAAATATATTTAATTGGGTTAGGCTAAAATAAGTTGCTCTTGTTATAATAAGGTTAGGTAAGTTTTCTAAGATTCTTTTGGTGCAAAATTAAAAATTTTTACATTAACATTAATGAAAAAAAATATCTTTAAACGTATAAGAGAAAATTTCAGAACGGACTTAATTTTAAACGAGTTCTTGCTAATTGATCAGTTTTACATATTCGGCACGATATATATATATATATATATATATATATATATATATATATATATATATATATATATATATATATATATGAATGGTTCAGAGAACCGACATGTTGATAAATTAGACACATGTGCAACTCTTGGGTATCTTTATTGAGGAAACGTTTCGCCACACAGTGGCTTCATCAGTCCATACGTAGGAGAAACTTGAAGAACAGGAGGAGAATGAGGTAATCAGTCCCTCAACCTTGAGTCGATGTGTTCAGTCCATCAATCTTGAATAGAATACGGCATATGATTGATGGACTGAACACATCGACTCAAGGTTGAGGGACTGATTACCTCATTCTCCTCCTGTTCAAGTTTCTCCTACGTATGGACTGATGAAGCCACTGTGTGGCGAAACGTTTCCTCAATAAAGATACCCAAGAGTTGCACATGTGTCTAATTTATCAACATGTCGGTTCTCTGAACCATTCATCTATATATATATATATATATATATATATATATATATATATATATATATATATATATATATATATATATACATATATATATATATACACTGTATACATATATATAAAAGAAAAATGAATACCAGTATAAAAATTAAACAAAAACTACTAGGGTTGATAAAACACGCACAATGCACGCAAATAAACACTATCATACCAGTCTAGAATATGCAGCATCAGCTAAAAATCACATTAGCTAAAATGTTAATTTCCCCGAACTGAAAGGCAGAAGCACGTGTGACTGGTAGCTGTGGGTGAAAAAGATGGAGGAGGATGTAATTACGACGTACAAGACAATAGAATATTGACATGGAAGGGATTACAACACGGTAGTATAGAGGCAAGGTAAACAGTCATTCGAATTACAAAGATAACAGAAAATACTTTTCAGCGTAAGACTAGTGGGAAAGTGGAAGTTAGAGATAGTACAGGTAAATTCAGTGGACCAATTATGAAAGTCTACCTTAATTGTGTGATACAGCATATCCTTTATTCCTATTTGTAGTCACTAAAGAAGTGCCACCAAGATTCAGCAACACGTAGCTTTATAAGAGACCTAAGGAAAGCAGTCACCTCGCTGGTCAGTATGAATTGTCAAAATCAACACGTTGAGAGTGCTGGATTATTCTATAGGTTTTTATCTGGGTATGGACCTTAAGACCCAGATTATTATCTGGGCGGAGTCCTATAGACAAATATAACTACATTGTATAGGGTAGCATTGCGTGTCAAATTCGGCCAACAGGAGATTAGTCCACCTGTCATGTCGGCTCTTCAACAGCCCTGACTTATGGTGTGTGTTTGGGTGTGGCTCGAGATGTCAGATGTAAGACAACAGAGGAGAGTCAGGGAGGAGACTGAGGAAGAGAGCACCAGGTGAGCTGGGTCTAAAGTTCCACAGCTGGGAGTGCTCAGGTGAGCTCAAAACCCTTGGGACTCAGTGGAGGCAGAGCCAACTTGAATGATCACTTTGTTAGTCTAAAGGACTGGTGTACTTATTACATTTTACCAGTAAAATCAATTGTCCACATTGTTTCTTGAGGCATAATAGTTTTCCTCCTAGTGTATACTGGGTGTGCTATCGGTTCTCCTATCCCTACATGGACGAGAGATTAATAAAAACTCTTTTCCCTACCATTACTTCTACTAGTTTCTGAGGTACATTCATATAGAATTCGAAACGTCTCATTTCAAAGATCCGAGCAGTGCTGAATAAGTAAAATGGGATACAATTTCTGAGATAGTGGTGACTGCTTGTAGATGTGTAAGTATAGAAAATATGAACATAAGAAAGAACACTGGAGCAGGCCTACTGGCCCATGCGAGGCAAGTCCAATCCTCCTACCGGCTTAAGCCAATGCCTTAACCTAGTCAGGTCATTAGGTAAGACACATATGCAACAGTTAGACAACTTTATTCCGAAACGTTTCGCCTACACAGTAGGCTTCTTCAGTCGAATACAGAAAGTAGGCAGGAACAGTAGAGATGTGAAGACGATGTAATCAGTCCATCACCCTTAAAGTCGTAGAATTTGAGGTTGTCAGACCCTCAAATTCTACGACTTTAAGGGTGATGGACTGATTACATCGTCTTCACATCTCTACTGTTCCTGCCTACTTTCTGTATTCGACTGAAGAAGCCTACTGTGTAGGCGAAACGTTTCGGAATAAAGTTGTCTAACTGTTGCATATGTGTCTTACCTAACAACCTGTCGGTATTGTATACCATTTTGATGTTCATCTAGTCAGGTCAGGCCATATTCACTTAAGGAAGGAGCACGGCATCTGACCTAGTAGCATAAGCTAGTCAGGTACTTCACGGTAATAATAACTCCTTTATATTTTCTCCCTTATTTCTATAGAATTCATCCTATAGAAATTGTTATTACCTACCGACAACGCTTTCTTTATTCCACCTAGCTACACTGTCCCTCTTCCAATTTCCAACATCCCCAAGCCTCTTCACTCGCTGGTATACCCATCATTTGACTCATCTTCTACCTTCGCCTCACTAATCACTTCCTCTGAAGACCCTTACTCCTTGTCCATACTACTACATCATACCACATTTCTTACAGTTGAAGAGTTAAGAGGCGGGAACAGGAACTGGAGCTCGTCTCAAAAAGAAAGAAACGCTGCTCAGCTCTACGAATGCAGGTTTGCGCGCGTGCACGCACGCACGCACGCACGTCATGGGGAAATAACCACAAACACGCCACCTCCCTCCCACACCACCACCCACAACAGGATGCAGCGCATGGTGACGATCACTTCCGCCACACCACTGATGATACACCAAGGTTTCGACCACGAGATAATACACCAAGGCAAGACCTACGGGTGACAAGGCAGTTATAACTATCTTTTGTGCGTCAAGTTTGTTTCTTGAACGTAAACACAACGACCTAGAATGAAATATATTATTATTATTATTATTTTATTGTTATTATTTTATTGTTGTATTCATGGGGAAGCACTTAACTCATCGGAGTCATACAGAGCCTGAGAAATGGGAGGTAATCAGATTTAATACGAGGAAGGAGAGGATAGGTCCAATTCCTTGAAAGACCCAGGTAGGGAGCACATCTGCGACCGACATCGAAGGAGGATATCTCCAATTCCCTAAATCAAGAGCTCTTCACCAGCATGAAGACAGCCGCTTAAATTATGTGAGATAGGGTACCAGGTGCAACACAAACCCAACACAGAATACAGCTCCAGTAAAGACAACTTAGGAACACTGGCTGAGTATCATGAGCAGCAAGGCGGTTCAACATTCCAACAACAAAAAAAAAAAAGCTTGAGGTAGGTGGGTCAATCAGAAAGCCTGGACTAAAGAGTGGAGAGGACAAAGAGCAGAAGATGAAAGGAGAGGGAAAGGCGAAGAGGAACACTGTCTACCTGGAAGTTATTCTGGGGATCAACGCCCCCGCGGCCCGGTCCACGACCAGGCCTCCCGGTGGATCAGGACCTGATCATCCAGGCTGTTACTGCTGGCCGCACGTAGTCCAACGTACGAACCACAGCCCGGCTGATCCGGCACTAAGTATCTGTCCAGCTCCCTCTTGAAGGCAGCCAGGGGCCTGTTGGTAATTCCCCTTATGCTTGGTGGGAGACTGTTGAACAGTTTTGGGCACCGGACACTTATGGTGTTTTCTCTTAGTGTACCAATGGCGCCCCTACTTTTAATTGGGGGTATTTTGCATCGCCTGCAAAATAGGAAGTGATTTCCGTGTGCAGATTCGGGACCATTCCTTCCAGGATTTTCCAAGCGTAGATTATGATCTCTCTCTCTCTCGCCTGCGTTCCAACGAGTACAAGTGCTTCCAAGCGTTCCCAGTAGTTCAGGTGCTTGATAGAACTTATACGTGCAGTAAAGGTTCTCTGTACACTCTCTAGATCTGCAATTTCACCTGCTCTGAACGAAGATGTTAATGGACAGCAGTATTCCAGCCTAGAGAGAACAAGTGATTTGAAAAGGATCATCACTGGCTTGGCATCTCTCGTTTAGAACGTTCTCATTATCCATCCTCATTTTCTTTGCACTTGTGATCGTGGCACTGTTGTGATCCTTGAAAGTGAGATTCTCGGACATTACTACTTCCAGGTCCCTTACATTATTTTTCCGCTCTATTGTATGGCCAGAGTTTGTAGTATACTCTGTTCTAGTTATTATCTCCTCCAGTTTTCCATAACGGAGTAGTTGGAATTTGTCCTCATTGAACATCACATTGTTTTCCGTTGCCCATTGGAAAACTTGGTTTATATCTTCTTGAAGGTTAACCGTGTCCTCAATAGTTGACAGCCTCATGCAGATCCTAGTATCGTCTGCAAAAGATGATACGGTGCTGTGGATTACATCTCTGTCTATGTCTGATATGAGGATGAGGAACAGGATGGGGGCGAGTACTGTGCCTTGTGGAACAGAGCTCTTCACTACGGCAACCTCCGATTTAACTCTGTTGACCACTACTCTCTGTATTCGACTGGTTAGGAAGATGACGATCCATCTCCCCACTCTGCCAGTTATTCCTTTAGCACGTATTTTGTCGGCTATTACGCCATGATCGCACTTGTCAAACGCTTTTGCAAGGTCTGTGTATATTACATCTGCATTCTGTTTTTCTTCCAGTGCATCCAAAACCATATCATAGTGATCCAGTAGTTGTGAGAGGCAGGAGCGACCTGCCCTGAACCCATGTTGCCCTGGATTGTGCAGTTCTTGGGAATCCAGGTGGTTTGCAATCATGCTTCTTAGCACTCTTTCAAAGATTTTTATGATGTGGGACGTTAGAGCTATTGATCTATAGTTCTTAGCTAATGCTTTGCTGCCACCTTTATGGAGTGGGGCTATATCCGTTGTTTTAAGTGACTGTGGAATTTCACCCATGTCTAAGCTCCTCCATAGTATAATTAGGGCACGTGAGGGGTTTCTTGCAGTTCTTAATGAACACAGTGTTCCACGAGTCTGGGCCTGGGGCTGAGTGCATGGGCATGTTGTCAACGGCTTTTTCAAAGTCTATCGGAGTTAGGGTATCTCGGAAATCTGCCATACATTGATGGAGCTTTGAGGCTCATTCATGAAGAAATCATTTGGAATGTCGATCCTCAGACTGATTAGTGGCTCACTAAACACAGAGTCGTACTGGGATTTCAGTATTTTACTCATTTCCTTGTTGTCATCTATGTAAGTCCCATCCTGTCTGAGTAAGGGCCCGATACTAGATGTGGTATTTGCCTTGTTTTTGGCATATGAAAAGAAATATTTCGAATTTCTTTCAATTTCACTAATAGCTTTAAGCTCCTCCTGTCTCTCCTGGTTCCTGTAAGGGTCCTTTAACTGTGAGAGGAAGCCAGGAAAGATAGAGGTCAAAATAAGAAAGAAGGAAGTTCATCACCCATGTGTACAACGATCATACGGTATAAACCTTGGTAATAAATACCGACAAGTTGGTTTAGAAAGACACGTAAGCAAACACTATAACATATTTATTAGAAAACGTTTCGGTCCTGGGACCTTGATCACTTGATCAAGGTCCCAGGACCGAAACGTTTTCTAATAAATATGTTATAGTGTTTGCTTACGTGTCTTTCTAAAACAACGATCATACAAACACCACCACCTCTTCCTGCAACACACTACAGTGCACAGCAGTAGACGCTACCACGTACCCTGCCGATCGCTACGTCGACCTTGAAATTCCTTGGCTTATCTCCAGAGGCCTTGCTCTAGGGACAACCTTCTGCAGCATTATGCTTTAGCTTTAGACATTATTATAATGTTTATGGGAAATGATAAACAGAGGCCCATTGCCAGCATCTCGAGGTGAATAAATGGAAAACAGGAATAAATAAAGGGGATGTAAATAGCGTGCTGAAAATTTCCAGCCAAGACATGACTCGCAGCAATGGTTTCAAGTTGGAAAAATTCAGATTCAGGAAGGATATAGGAAAGCACTGGTTTGGTAACAGAGTTGTGGATGAGTGGAACAAACTCCCGAGTACAGTTATTCAGGCTAAAACGTTGTGTAGTTTTAAAAATAGGTTAGATAAATACACGAGTGGGTGTTGGTGAGTGGAGTTGGACCTGACTAGCTTGTGCTGCTGGGTCTGGTGCCGTGCTCCTTCCTTGAGTGGAGGTGGCCAGACTGGGTGGGTCATTTGGCTAATCCGGGGGGGTGGGTCATTGGGCTAATCCGGGGAGGTGGGTCATTGGGCTAATCCGGGGGAACATGTACCTGCTCCGCATGGGTCAGTAGACCTGTTGCAGTGTTCCTTCTTTCTTATGTTCTTAAACATCTTTCTTATGGACTTAAACATCGACTTGAAAAGGTCACCGCGTGGACGAAACGTTGTTAAAATGGATCGCATTTTACTGTATTTATTTTTATCCATTGTGTCGGTATTTTATACTATTTCTCTCCACTCCCATTCTTTCCTTCCTTCCTTAAAGGGACATAAGATGAACCTCGCCGTGAGGCCGCCAGAGCACGGTACCATTGTCCTAAGTGACTAACCTGATGATATTTACATTTACTGACGTCTTAGATCAAAATGAGGGAAGGCTCGTGTTAGCACGAACTGAGTTATTTAAAAAAGTACCTTGAACATTTGTTTAAAGCCTCCTTGTTCTCTATTTTAAGAACTTTCGTGGTCATGATTCAGCATGAACCGTCGAATAAGGATTGTCAAATCAACGGATAAAGGTGATAAACGCACAAGGGTTCTAGAGTGCAAAATTCATAGATACCAGTGACCATCGAGTACGTGTGGTGTCCACAAGGGTAATTAAGTGTCGCCAGACTGGAGAGGCGTGACGATAGTGAAGGAGAGGTATTGAGCACCACTTCGAGTGTCCCTGAGAGCCTCAGAGTGTAAGTGAAATGAGTGGGTGTGAGAGGACGTGAGTGTGTGTGAGTGAATATAAGAGGAGGATGTGGCAACGGAAGGACAGGTGAGCACGTGATGTGATCAGCAGACGGGTTGACCCTCCAGCAAGCGCCCACTGCACCTGCTATCTAATGGTGGTGGGGAGGAGGGGAAAAAGGAAGGAAGGTGTGCAGACAGGAAAAAAAAGAGTGTAGTAATGGGGAGGAAGTGGGGTAAAGAGCTGGTGAAGTGTAACGCAGGAGGTTCGATCCTCCGACATCCCAGATAGGAGTATAGTGTCATCATACACATTCATGAACAGGGTCTAAACACACACCGTTCTCTAGTCGGAGATCGTAAGTTCGAACCTATAGCGTTGCACATACGATGGTGGTGAAGCAAAAATAGCAACACCTGCCATTACCTCCGGTGACAATATTCATCTTCACTACCAGTGCAACATTATGGACACATGGCTGGGTTACCCACCCTCAGTGCAGGAACAATAACGGAATAAACACTACTGCGTTATTATTCTGATCATTAGATACACCACGTTATACTGATAGCTTTTACCTTTTACTGGCGGAACTGGAGTTTCCTACACAATTTCATAACATATTAATGTTCTCAGGTTTGTTTGTTTGTGAGGGTAGGGGGGGGGAGTACAATATTGCTCTAGCATGGCATCTCTTGGAGGTTCTAGTTACGACATTGTTGTGGTCCTCGAAGGAGAGATCCTCTGACATTATCACACGTGCTTGGCTTTGGTTTAAGTTAGTTTTACACTGCATTCGTTTTTATTTCATCAATTTTTCCAAAACGGAATAACAGAAATTTGCCTTCACTGAACATATTTTCTGTGGTCCACTGAAAGATTCGGTTGGTATCAGCTTGGAGATTTGCTCGTCAGTGGATGACAGTCTCACACAAATTTTTGTATCATCTACAAAGGATGATATGATGCCATGAATTATGTCTCGATCGGATATGACGATAAGAAAGAACTGGAGCAAGTATTGTGCCTTGGAGACCGGCCTTCACTTAGGTAGCCTCTGATTTAACTTTGTTCAATATTCTTCTTTGCGTTTTATTTGTTAAAACATTAAAAAAAATCATCTGCCCTTTCACTTTTCCGCAGGTATTGTGTACAAGGTTTTGAATTTTATTTTATGCTGCATTTTAGCAGTGGAAGCAGCAAGTTAATCCGTTGCAAGTTCTGTTCCCAATAATGGCCATAAATTTGTTGATCTTGATGTCTGGTCGAGTCTCCCTGGCCGCCAGGATATAACAGTTTGACCTTGAAATTCCTTGGCTGATCTCCCGAGGCCTTGCTCTGGGGAAACACTGCTGATGTACTACGCTTTTAAACAGTGTTAGTTTTTCCACATGTTGCAGTATTATACAACAGATTTAGTGTAGTGTTTTCACATACTGCAATATAAAACTAGAAATAACATTAGTTCTCTCACATACTGTAGTATTATGCTACAAATAGCACTACCGTGTTCCGATGTTGCAGTATGTTACAGATAGCGGTATTTTTTCATACGTAACAGTATCATGCTACAAATAGCGATACGCCGAGTCTTTGTATTCACAGCGTGTAAAGAAATCCACGCTGACTAAACTACAGGTAATAAAAATCGATATATAAAGTTTAAATGGAGCGGATGTGCATAGTATGATTACGAACACTTAAAAGTAAGTTAAACCTAACGGAAGTCTTTTTGTTTTTGTGTTGAAGGCATCCGTCAGGATCGAGAGGAAGCACAGACAGGCATGCATGGATGGATATATGAACAGTCAGGAGCAGCCACAAGTATCTCAGAATGGTGAGACGACAGTGTTAGATCAATAGATTCATTCTATTTGTGGTTGCAGGGATCGAGTCACAGCTCCTGGCCCTGCTTCTTCGCTGGTCGCTACTAGGTCCACTCTCTCCCTGCTCCATGAGCTTTATCCTATCTCCTCTTAAAGCTATGTATGGATCCTGCCTCCACCACACCACTCTCCAGATTATTCCACTTCCTGACAACTCTATGACTGAAGAAATACTTCCTAACATCCCTGTGACTCATCTGAGTTTTCAACTTCCAACTCCCTTGTTGCTGTGTCTCATCTCTGAAACATTCTGTCCTTATCCATCTTGTCAATTCCTCTCAGTATTTTACATGTCGTTATCATGTTTCCCCTATACCTCCTGTCCTCCAGTGTCGTCAGGTTGATTTCCTTTAACCTCTTCTTGTAGGACATACCCCTCAGCTCCTTAACTAGTCTTGTTGCAAACCTTTGCACTTTCTCTAATTTTCTGATGTGCTTGACCAGGGAGTGTGAAGGGGTGAAAAGGTGTACAGAGGTGAGAGGGAGTGGGGTGAGAAGGAGTGTGAAGGAGCGCGAGTGAGGATGTTTGTGTGGGAGTGAGAGAGTAAAGGTATGAGTGTGTGTTATGGTGAGTGTGAAAGCAGAATGAACAGTAGTGCGATGCGATCAGTAAGTCAGGATAACCCTCAAGGCTAAAACTATGTGAATGCACCAAGCACTCACCTGGCAGGGGTGGAGGGAGGGAGAGGAGAAAGATGAGATCAGAGGAATGGTATGCAGGCAAGGTGAGCAATGACAGTTTGCTTGCTTCCTTAAATTAGACTACGGGTGCATGGCAGGGTCTGAGTTCCAAATATGGATCTTGGGTGTAGGCGCAGGTGTGGTCCTTCAATGCGGATGGTTGGAAGATGCATTGAGATTGCAAGCTTGCGATGACTGTCTTGGTGGGCAGGGTGAAGCGAGAAGGAACCGTTGAGAGTACAGGCAAGGCTTATTCCAGGGGCAAGCTTATAACACACTGCTTCAGCCAGGCTTCTAATGAATTAGTCTAGAACAGACCTATTAAAAAACTAGTCAAGTCCATATCCAGGCATTTTTTTAAACAGGCTAGTCCAGGGCCAGACTTCTAACACGCAAATTTATTTATATCTAGGCCTCTTCCTGAGATTCAGGTCTTAATACCAGATTTCTCAAGCTAATTAAAAGATCAAAACGCTACAGATTTTTCCGTTATCAACATGAGAGTGCATTACCTTGCAAATAAATCAACGTATAACTTACTTTTCGTATTAATGCTGGTAGAATTACCAACAAACTAACACCCTTCACAGTAATCTAGTTCGTACCTCTCCCCCTGCAACTGATGCCCCGGGTGTCTACTCTTATTTCATGTTCCGCTTGTCCCCTCCAATATCTCAGAGAAACAGACCGCTCTCTTCCTGACAGATTTACTAATGCTCTTTTCTATCATGTTTGAGGTCACAGTCATCCTATTGATGGGTCCTCTGCCAAAACTGCCTATCCTACTTCTAGCCTTCAGTCGTTGTCTTGTTGAAGAATCCCTTATACACAGCTTTCCTTGTATGAATCTTAGTCCTGGCTTTGTTTCTGTAGATGCCCTCCTTTCTCCTTACATTGTTAAATGCTCCAAAATTCAGAATACTCTTGACTTGACATGACCCTTTCTTCTCTCCCTCACTCTTTTTCTTCTTTCCTTTTTTTCAATATTTCTTTGTTTCCTTCCTTCTGCCTTGTGTGCTCTGTCCTTCAGTTCTCCCCACCCCCTAATTATATATATATATATATATATATATATATATATATATATATATATATATATATATAATATACTTACATACACACTGGCTCACTCACTCTCTTCCGTCAGTGTGACTCATGAATGGTCTAAGACGGACCTATGTGCGGGTTATTTGTGTATTGTTCCAGTCACGGTATTGTGCCTTTTTTGTTCTTTAAAGCATAATTCCGCCGCTATGCATAGTAAGAAAACCAAGTCGTTGAGCAGAGTCACACCATCATAGACTTGGTATTCCAGGTTTCAATTACAACTTAAAAAACACTAGACCAAGAGGAAAACTGCAACAGGCTTACTGAAACGTGTTAGGGTTTTATTTTTTCTTTATTTTCAATTATAACTAACCATAGTCAGTCATAATTAACTGAAATATTGGCTCCAATAATGGTATTTGGTACCTCTTTCCACTGTTCCACACACTATTGATAAACTGACACTTGGAAGATAAGGGAGAGGAGAAAGGTGTACGAAAGATGAGGACGAGGATAAGAGAAAGAAAGAAAAGGGTTAAAAAAATATGGAAGGAGAGAGAAAAGTGTATCCATTATTACCAGTTGTACCCAGATTTGATACTGCAACGGGTTTATGTATATATTTCATCCATATGTAGACATCAAAAAGTCACTTTTTATGCTACTGAGAAGTAGCCCGTGACCTGTTATTAGTTTCCCTCTTCTCGCGGCCAGGTCTGGGGCCATGCCTCCTTGCTGACTGCAGATCAACCAGGCTACTGCTGTTACGGCCCACCGGCTCCCATATCCATCACAGCCTAGTTGATCCGGCACACAGCGCAGGTAGTGTTCTCTTTTCCTTGTAAAAAAAAAAAAACTCTACACTCACTCCGGCACTATTTCTAATATTTGCTGGACAGTAGATTGAATAATCTAGATCCATGGATGTTGACAGTGTTCAATTATTGTGGCCGTGGCTAACCTGCTTTACACTGGGTCTATTTCACACTTTCTCTCATATCTAGCATATAATAGTTCACACTTAGTAAAGGAAACTTTACAAGACACCATCGAAGTGTCCTCTCCTTAGTGTGGATTATTTGCAAGTCGGTCCAGCCAAGTGGTGACATTTTTTCAAGCTGATAATAGGTTGATAAGACACCAACTATCCATATAGGGACTACAGTCCTGTTATAAGGTATAAAATAGAAGTCTTGGTAAATATTTGCACTGTTTTCTCTCCGGTTAGGTAAACCTTACAAACTTCTACATATTCTGTATACACTTTACTTTGTCGTGTTTCCTAATAGATCTTATTCCCGAAATACATCTCTTCCAAGGAAAATCTCGTTTATCAGACTAAGTAGGTAGGCAAGTAGACCGGCAAAAAGACAAGAAAGAGGGCAGTCAGGCAGCCAAGGAAGCAGGCAGGAAGTCAGGCAGCCAAGGAAGCAGGCAGGAAGTCAGGCAGCCAAGGAAGCAGGCAGGAAGTCAGGCAGCCAAGGAAGCAGGCAGGAAGTCAGGCAGCCAAGGAAGCAGGCAGGAAGTCAGGCAGCCAAGGAGGCAGGCAGTCATGGAAGCAGTCACCAGATAGGCAACCGAGCAGGCAGGCAAGCTAGCAAGCAGCAGACAAGGAAATTGGAAAGTCAGTGAAGCACGTAGCCCACACGGCTGGGTGTTCACAAGGTCAAAGACAACCCATGATACAGACGAGGACGCTGGCCAGGCAGGTAAAAAAAGACCTTGGCCCATATACGAATAAAGAAAACCACGATGTCCCTATCTTATCTAACTAGTATGACTTACAGCTTTGTCTACCTACACTCTACCAGTGCATCTGCGTCATGATGGTAAATGGTAAAGTTTCATTCAACCGCAAACCTATTTCAGAAGAATGTTTACCGATTTTCATTAAATCTATTTTTTTTTAAATTTAGATCCAATCTTCCGATTTCTAAACTGAATTTCTATTTCCAAAGCTCTACTGGTATCCAGTTTGTTAAAATCTTTCATAAAATTGTACATTAACACTATATCGACACTCACATTGTTTACCACAACATTGAAAATTTAACTTTCTCAGTCGGCCTACATCAAGAAACTTAAGGTGATGGTTCGGCCGCAGGTACTGCACTTCCCTGAATTTATTTACCAGAAATATTAAGACAAGGACACCAGGTTTTTTTTTTTTTTTTACCCGTGACCGGTTTTTACTCTTGCCGCCCTGCTTGATCAAACAGGCTATGTTTGTGATTTACATGCCCACAAAACTTAAGTATAAAGGAGCACCAGTAGGCCTACTGGCCCATTCTAGGCAGGTTTTATTCACACCCACTAGTGTCTTCAGCTTCCCAAGCACATTCTGCAGGAACTCGTCGAATACTTTACATTATTATTTTCCTACAGGAGCGCTAAAGAGGTAGGAGTCATAAAGCGCCTAGGGAATGGAAGGCAGTTAGCCTCGATACAAGGAAAAGAATAGTAGTTCCAAGTCGTCTTATCAGACCCTCACCTACCTCAGCACTCCTCCTGAAGAACAAATTTCTTATACAGTAACTCCTTTGTTCTGTCAGTGTTGCTATCGTTCGGTCCAATCTACAGCGATGACTAATAGCTCAATGGTTAGGAGAGACGGACTATTTACTTCTAGAATATGGGCTCGAAACTTCATGCCGATTATACGAATATTCTTCAGGTATATACAATCATATCCAGTATCAGACCTTTGCTCGAACAAAACGGAACATACGCTGACGAGAGCAAAGAAATGGGAAAAATTCTGAAGTCTCTATATAATTGTTTTCAGTGGGTCATTAACCAGACTAAATGTTGACAATCCAAATGAATTCTTCATGAACGACTCAAAAATGTCAATTTCTCCAAAATTTCCGACATAACCCTAACGCCACTTGATTAAAAAAAATATTGACACCATGCCCATGTTCTCTGCCCCAGACCCAGATTCAGTTCAAGAACTGCAAGAAGCCATATCATGTCTTAAATATTCTTTGGGGAGGGAGCCTAGAAACGAGGATTATCATTGTTGTTAAAAACAACAGATATTGTTCCCACTCTACAAAGCTGGCAGCGAAGCAATAATAAAGAATTATAGACCGACAGCTCTGACGTCCCATATTAAAAAAAAAAATTGAAAGAGTTTTGAGAAGCAAGATCACAAACCACATGGATTCGCAAAATCTGCACAACCTAAGGTAATACGGGTTTACAGCAGGTCCCTCCTGCCTCTAACAACTACTGGACAATATATTATGAGGTCTTAGATGCACTGGAAGACCAGTAAAATGCAGATACGTATAGTATACACAGAGTTAGCCAAAGCCTTTGATAAGTGTGATCATGTTGTGACAGTGCATAAAATGCATGGAAAATGAATAAGCGAAAAGTTGGGTAAGTGGATATAAAGAACAGAACCCAAGTTGTAATAGTGAAGCGAGTAAAATCAGAGGCTGCCACAGTGAAAAGTTCTGTTCCCTACAGCACAGTACTTGCCCTTGATTTATTTTCATATCCGATATACAGGTATAAATCATAGTACCGTATCATCCTTTGCAGACGATACTAGAATATGTATGAGTGAGACATCCACTGAAGACACAGTAAACCTCCAAGTTGACATAGACAAAGGCTTCCAATGGGCCACTGACAACATGATGTTCAATGACAAGCTTCAGACTAAGGAAATAGCTGGAACGGAGTATAGAACAAACTCAAACCACTCAACAGAGCATAAGACTCATGTGAGAGAAGCTGGAAGTGATTAAGTCAAAAGATCTCACCTTCAAGGTTACTGATACTGCTTCTAGCAAGTACCTGGCAAGTATCTTGGTATTCTTCATCTGAGACTGCAGACTCAAGGCACAACTATCCTCAACAATTACGCCACAGAACAGTCCTCTAAACACTTCATATTATAATAAAAAAAGCGCTAAACCTACAGGGGTCACAAACAGTTCATAGAGCTTCCATGTGGTGATGTTGCCAAGAATACCCGACAGATACTTGCTAGAAGCAACATCTTGTTTCCATCGTGAACACATCCTCTATCAAAAACCTCGCTACGAAGGGTAGTTCCACAGGCGTTTACATCTTTCCCTGTGGATACTGTCCCAAGAAATATGCAGGATACAGGCAGAAATCTGTCGGCCAGCCTAAATGAATATCAAAATGCCAACAACAGGGACGACTTAAATACACCTGTGTCCACAGGAACTCCACGGGACATCTGATAAATTGGATTGAGGCACAATTCGTCCTCATGGAACAAGATCTTAGACGCTAACGATGCCTAGAAGCCTCGTTAATCACCGTCATCGGCACCGTGGAACATAATACTGGAAGCTACAAAATTTAAAAAAAAAGGGCATACATGATACAACTAGACAATGCCCAACCTATTCAACACAGGAATCGCGTGACCTCATCTCAAGTCTCTCTAGCATTTTTCAGGTTACTGTGTGTCATGTGTGATGAATGGTTTGAAAAACCGACAAGTTGAAGATTGAGACACTTATGCAACATATGGGAATCTTTATTCAGGAAACGTTTCGCCACACAGTGGCTTCATCAGTCCAATACAAAGTAGAAAGGCGTAAGGAGAGGAGGAGTTTGAGGTAATCAGTCCCTCAGCCTGGAATCGATGTGTTCAGTCAATCAATCTTGTAGAATGTACAGCATAGGGCCGTAGACGTGGCTTATATACTGTAGTGAGGTGAGGTGAAGCAGGAGGAGGTGGGGTCATAGTGGTACCATCCACTAGTCGAAGTAGGTCTTCGTCCAAAGGTTGAACAAGTGTTGAAGAATTCTTTGTAACAAGATCCCATGATGCTGCAGTGTCTGACAGTTGTGATGAATGGTTTGAAAACCCGACAAGTTGAAGATTGAGACACTTATGCAACATATGGGAATCTTTATTCAGGAAACGTTTCGTCACACAGTGGCTTCATCAGTCCAATACAAAGTAGAAAGGCGTAAGGAGAGGAGGAGTTTGAGGCAATCAGTCCCTCAGCCTGGAGTCGATGTGTTCAGTCCATCAACCTTGTAGAATGTACAGCATAGGACCGTAGACGTGGCTTATATACTGTAGTGAGGTGAGGTGAAGCAGGAGGAGGTGGGGTCATAGTGGTATCATCCACTAGTCGAAGTAGGTCTTCGTCCAAAGGTTGAACAAGTGTTGAAGAATTCTTTGTAACAAGATCCCATGATGCTGCAGTGTCTGACAGTTGTGTCTCAATCTTCAACTTGTCGGTTTTTCAAACCATTCATCACAACTGTCAGACACTGCAGCATCATGGGATCTTGTTACAAAGAATTCTTCAACACTTGTTCAACCTTTGGACGAAGACCTACTTCGACTAGTGGATGGTACCACTATGGCCCTGCCTCCGCCTGCTTCACCTCACCTCACTACAGTATATAAGCCACGTCTACGGCCCTATGCTGTACACTCTACAAGATTGATGGACTGAACACATAGACTCCAGGCTGAGGGACTGATTACCTCAAACTCCTCCTCTCCTTACGCCTTTCTACTTTGTATTGGACTGATGAAGCCACTGTGTGGCGAAACGTTTCCTGAATAAAGATTCCCATATGTTGCATAAGTGTCTCAATCTTCCACTGTGTGTCATGCCCCACTTTCTGCCTATATATACTGGTAGTATTTTCATCCTTTGTGTGACAGAAGTGATCAAGGTCCCAGGACCGTAGTTTTCTAATATGTCCTTGTGTTTCCTCAGTGTATATATATATATATATATATATATATATATATATATATATATATATATATATATATATATATATATATATATATATATATATATATATTATGAATAATGTATGTTACACTGGCTAATTGTAACTGATTTCAAATATCTGAATAAAGAAATGCTGAAAAAGCTATATTGATACGAGTTTACATCAAACTATTTAATTTGAAATCCTCGACACTACACAAATTAAAGCTTCTTGTTTATTAAAGCTTCCTTGTCATAATAATATAAGAAAGGATGAGCAATGCAGCATGCCTACTGGCCCATGATAGGTAGATTCAACTCACACTCACCCACACCCACTCATGTACATATTCAACCTGTTTTTAAAACTAGCCAAGGTTTTCAATTCAATGACGCTACCCGGGAATCTGTCCCACTCATCCACATAGTAAAAGCTACAACCTTAAACGTCCAAAACAAGCACAAAATTTTTACAGTGTAAAGAAGGGAAGCGTGTCACAGTAGGATCTAGACCATACAGAACTTGCAACACCTCAACTCTCGTAAAAAAGACACCACACAGCAATTCCTTTGTTTACCAGCTACTGTTTCCTCATTTCTCTTGACTAACCTGTCGTGGTTTGAGTGTGATTCCCGGCCTGCGCCTCTTGCTATCTTGCTTATTTATCTGTAGTCTATTTCATAGCTTTTTGAAGCCACGCTTCCCTGATTAATACAAAAAAAAAAACGAAGGTACTGATGCTTACAGCCCGCAAGCACATAATCACCCAAGTTAACTTGTATGAATATTGTAATAACGCTAAAATTCCTTTGATTCTTTTATTTATACAAATACGTACTAGCAAGGTGAAAGCAAGTGACTTGGCCCAGTGAACTAGAGTGAGCACCAAACTCAGTTGATCAGGGTCACCTATTTCGCCGTCTCCCCAGCACACTGCACCACACGTTACACTATCCCAGCACACACTGCACCACACAAGTCACACTACCCCAGCACACACTACCCCACACAAGCCACATTACCCCAGCACACACTGCACCACACAAGTCACATTACCCCAGCACACACTGCACCACACAAGTCACACTACCCCAGCACACACTGCACCATACAAGTCACACAACACATCACACTGCGCTACTCCACACACAGTACTCCCAACATACTGTACCCACACCACACTAAACACAAACTGAACACTCACACACAAACACACACACACACACACAAACACAGTCATTGTAAAATCTGTTTACCGTAAAACACTGCAATCATCAGAACAGATTAATAAATGCTAGAAAGCATCAACACAACTGAAGTGGTGAGACTACTAAAGGAGTTTTATGTGACACTTTTACCTTTGACGAGATTCGAAGGTCCTTCTACTCCCGGAGCCCGGCCTTGGGCCTAGCTTCCTCTTGAAGACTTCTACACTTGTTCCATAAGTGTTTCTGATATCTTCTGGTAGGATGTTCAATAATCTGCAGCCACGGATGTTGCTAAAGTGTTCCCTTAGCGTGCCCACTGCACCCCTGCTCTTCACTGGGTTTATTATGCACTTCCATATCTCTCGCTCCAGTATGTTGTTATGGCAGTGTGCAGATTTGGGACCAGACCCTTGAGTACTTTCCAGTGAGTATATATTTAAGACTTTAAGGAGTTCCCAGTAATTTAAATGCTTTACTGGCTCTATGCGGGACGTAAATGATCTCTGTATCTGTTCCAGCTTTGACATTTCTCCTGCCCTGAACAAGGCCGTCAGCACTGAGCAATATTCCAAATGAGGGAGCAATAGGACTAAACAAATCTTCATGAGTGCTGAAAGAAGCAGAACCACATTGGCCCAACAGCATAAGTCTTCAACCAATCTCCCCAAAACAGGCAACCGCCAAAAAAATGGAAAAAAGGCAAACGTAGTCCCCAAATATAAAAAAAAAAAAAGATACAAGAGACACTGAATTATAGGCTATTAAAACACTATTAAAAGTTCTGGTGAAGATAGTAAGAAAAAGGATATTCTTTACAGAATACCAGAATCGATTTAGGGACGGAAAATTCTGTCTTAAGAATTTGCTGGAGTCTTATGACAGGAGTCAGAGATAAAACAACCCAGTGTTGGGTGGACTGCATATTCTTGGAATGCAGGGTGGCATCTGATACCGTACCACACTCGAATTAAAAGGTAAAATGCTCTAGTCGTTCTGGGAGTAACAGAATGACGCAGGGCAAAGAGTAACAGTAAGGGACGAGACATCAGAATAGGGAAAGTAACAAATGGGATTCCACAAGGATTAGAATTAAGACCGTGACTGTTCATAATATACGTGAATAACCTACCAGAGGAAATCAAGTCTTGTGTGTCACTGTCTGCTGAAGTGAAACTAACGAAAATAATAAGAACAGGAGAGGACAATAGTTGTAGCTGCCTAAACTGACGAGCACTAAGCAAGTCATTCAAGGCGCTAAGCAATACAATATGAAACAAAAATAAAATAAACAGAAAAACTACTAACAGGAATAAAGGGTACAACTCAAGTAAATACGGTTATACAGGTACCAAACTGAAATAACCAGCATTGCTTAAAAGAATTAAAGTAATAATGTCAAAAGACTCCTAAATGTCACGAGATGGCTGTTTTCAAGAAGGAACTTGACAAGTTCCTCAAATCAGTTCCTAACCAGCCGGACTGTGATTCGTACACTGGACTACTTGGAGCCAGGAGTAATAATCTAGTTGATCAGGTATTTATCCACGGGGAAGCCTGGTCTGTGACCGGGCCGCGGGGCGCTGACCCCAAGAACCCTTCAGATTGAAACGAACGACGCGACCAAGCTACACCAGAGGGGAGGGAGAGAAGGGAAAGGAGTACCTGTCAACATGTGGCTATGAGTGAAATTGTTTTCTATCCTTAATCGACAGAGATTCATATATTTAATTGGCAGTTCCTGCTGAAAGAAGACAACCAAATACCCACGTCCTAAACCTTGTATAACTTGCTGCTTGTCTGTAAGACACACCGGACCAGAAAAGGACAGCAATAGGCTACAAGGAGACCTCAAGACCTGCAGACGTGGTGAAGCAAGTGATTCTAAAGTTCAACCCCAATAAATGCAAGGTCATATGATTCGGGGAAGGTATGAGCAGACCAGACAAAAGAAAAGCATGGACGGAGAAAACCTGCTTATATCAGAAAGCGAAGAACTTTTGGAAGTAAATATAACACCTAGCATATTGCCAGAATTTCACAAACCGTATAACGTCGGAATATAACTTCAGAACACCTTTACCTTTGATGAGTGTCGACAGTCTTTCTACTCCCGGAGCCAGGCCATAGGCCAGGAATCTGAACAAAGAATCCTTCAGAAATTTTATACGACACATATAAGGTTACTCACTGAATACGTGGCCCCAGCATGGAGTCCACACTTGGTTAAGAACGTGCACAAGCTAGCAAACGTCCCAAGATTTACATCCAGACCGGTACCAGAAATGAGAGGAATACAACTGAGGTGAGACTGAAGGAAATGAATCTGACGACCTTGGCGGAGAGAATAACGGAGGGCAGGATTAAGACATACAAACAATATCTTAAGAATTGACAGAGCATATTTGGATAGATTTAATTTAGAAGATCAAGAGGATATAGGTGAAGCTGAAAACACAGATAAGTCATAGGAATGTGAGGAAAAATAGTGTTCTTTAGCATCAGGGTTGCTCAAAAAGTGCAACAACTTGGAAAAGGTAGTGGAAATAAACTATAGCTATACACAGCTACGAGAATAAACATAATAAGGCCTAAGAGGCCACAGTTGATTCAATTCCTGGCGGGGCCAGGAGTTCGTCTCAACCCTCGAAAACAACACGTTGAGCACAACTCGCCGATAATACACACAACGCACCCTACAAAACATACGCGCACACACCACACCCCCTACAAAACGCACACACACACACACAAAGTCATGAAGATTGGGGAAGGGCAAAGAAGACCGCAGACGGAGTACAGTCTAGGGGGCCAGAGACTACAAACCTCACTCAAGGAAAAAGATCTTGGGGTGAGTATAACACCAGGCACATCTCCTGAAGCGCACATCAACCAAATAACTGCTGCAGCATATGGGCGCCTAGCAAACCTCAGAACAGCATTCCGACATCTTAATAAGGAATCATTCAGGACCCTGTACACCGTGTACGTTAGGCCCATATTGGAGTATGCGGCACCAGTTTGGAACCCACACCTAGCCAAGCACGTAAAGAAACTAGAGAAAGTGCAAAGGTTTGCAACAAGACTAGTCCCAGAGCTAAGAGGTATGTCCTACGAGGAGAGGTTAAGGGAAATCAACCTGACGACACTGGAGGACAGGAGAGATAGGGGGGACATGATAACGACATACAAAATACTGAGAGGAATTGACAAGGTGGACAAAGACAGGATGTTCCAGAGATTGGACACAGTAACAAGGGGACACAGTTGGAAGCTGAAGACACAGATGAATCACAGGGATGTTAGGAAGTATTTCTTCAGCCACAGAGTAGTCAGTAAGTGGAAAAGTTTGGGAAGTGATGTAGTGGAGGCAGGATCCATACATAGCTTTAAGCAGAGGTATGATAAAGCTCACGGCTCAGGGAGTGTGACCTAGTAGCGATCAGTGAAGAGGCGGGGCCAGGAGCTCGGACTCGACCCCCGCAACCTCAACTAGGTGAGTACAACTAGGTGAGTACACACACACACACACACACACACACACACAACCACATCAAACCACGCCTTAACACACGGCTGCTTTCCTGTATCGTCTCAGGTGTGGACTAGTCTTCTTGTCTGATACAAACCCGTGTATTTTTTTTTCATTTTTTACATCCTCATACATTTGTATGTTGTTGCTGCTCTTGCTTTCTGGCACCAAGTAAGAAATGTCAAGGATGCAAGTATTTAAGCAATAAAAGTTTTAAAGATGCTCTTAATGAGCCAGTGAGTCATCCTGTAACTAGTTTCGAGTGTTCTCGCACCCTTGCCCGAGGCCAGACTTCACTGTTGACTCCTGATCATCCTGGCTGCTAATGTCAGCGGTCCACATTATTATGGGGAAGCGCTCAACCCGTAGGATTATACAGCGCCTGTGGGGAAGGGGATGGAAGGTATTCAGGCTTAATTTAGGGAACTGGAGCACAGATCCAATTCCCTAGACCAAGAGCCCCTCACCAACGTCAAGGAACCTCCCTTTAGGGGACAGCGGTCCACAGGCCTACACAGCCATCAAAACCTAGCTTATGAGGCACTTACTTCATTTTTTCTCTTAAAAAAAATCTACTTTTGTTCCGGCAATATTAATTATCAGCAGCCTTTAACAAATATACCAAGTGTTTACAGTAACCAGAGTGAGCAAGAGGGGCAAAAATTAAAGAAAAGAAAGAGAAAAAGAGATAAAGGGAGGAGGATGAGATGTATATTCTGCAAGTGGTGTCTACCTCAACCAGGGAGAGAGAGGGGGTAAGGAGAGGCAACCGTCTGTAACTACTGTATCTTAGGAATCTAATATATAATGACTATTTTTATCAGATAAACACCTAACTGGATTAAGCCTGCGGATGCTTAACCTGACGAATAAAGCAATAGCAGGGTAACCACACTCACAGCAGGAGTGAAACTGCATACAGGTACTAGTCTTAGGTATAAACAACATATAGTGAATAATTTACTGGATAGTTAATTATAACCTCCAAACAATGGTTGCTATGGTAACCATGATCACTACAGTGATGTACAGCCTTCCATTTAGTGGTTGCTATGGTAATAATAATCACTACAGTGATGTACGCCCTCCACAAGGTGGGCGCTATGGTAACCACCATCATTAGTGTTGCACACCCTCCACACAGTGGTTGCTATGGTAACCATTATCACCAGTGACGTACAGCCTCCACACAGTGGTTGCTATGGTAACTATGCTCGTTACAGTGTTGTACACCCTCCACGGAGTGGGGACATACCTGTGAACGGTTTCGAGGGAAAATTACCAACAGACATATCACTGTCATTAAGGAAAAACTTTTAAAGATTCTCGTCACTTCCTAATCATCCGACCTGTGTTGCCTACGATGGAATGCATGTATGATGTTAACACCAATAGCCTAAATGATCAGGCCTTCAACCAGAAGGCTTGGTCTCCGACCCGGCTGCTTGGGTGATTACCATCTGAATCGGCAGGAAATAGGCCCCACCTGCAAGCTAGCCTGAGGTCAGACTGATTTGTTCACTACCTGATCAACCACTCTTGCTGCTTATAGCGTATGTCAATGGTAACCACAACAGTTCGTGCGCATTTTCCGTCCGGTGGTAAGGAAACGGACATGGAGGGAGTTCTCAATGGGGCCACAGTTAACAAGACACTCAATCGGTGTCAGTGGTCACAGGAAGTGTGCTTAGTTCATTGTCATGGAACACAGGTGAAATTTGACGCCAAAATGTCCAGTTGTCCAGGATCACTGTACCACAGGGAGTGCGAGTATGGTCCAAGGTCCCAGTACCACTGGAAGTGTGAATGTAGTCCAAGGTCCCAGGACCACTGGAAGTGTGAGAGTAGTCCAAGGTCCCAGTACCACTGGTAGTGTGAGTGTAGTCCAAGGTCCCAGTACCACTGGAAGTGTGAATGTAGTCCAGGGTTCCAGTACCACTGGAAGTGTGAATGTAGTCCAAGGTCCCAGTACCACTGGGAGTGTGAGTGTAGTCCAAGGTCCCAGTACCACTGGGAGTGTGAGTGTAGTCCAAGGTCCCAGTACCACTGGGAGTGCGAGTGTAGTCCAAGGTCCCAGTACCACTGGAAGTGTGAATGAAGTCCAAGGTCCCAGTACCACTGGAAGTGTGAGAGTAGTCCAAGGTCCCAGTACCACTGGTAGTGTGAGTGTAGTCCAAGGTCCCAGTACCACTAGAAGTGTGAATGAAGTCCAGGGTTCCAGTACCACTGGAAGTGTGAATGAAGTCCAAGGTCCCAGTACCACTGGGAGTGTGAGTGTAGTCCAAGGTCCCAGTACCACTGGGAGTGTGTGTGTAGTCCAAGGTCCCAGTACCACTGGGAGTGTGAGTGTAGTCCAAGGTCCCAGTACCACTGGGAGTGTGAGTGTAGTCCAAGGTCCCAGTACCACTGGGAGTGCGAGTGTAGTCCAAGGTACCAGTACCACTGGGAGTGTGAGTGTAGTCCAAGGTACCAGTACCACTGGGAGTGTGAGTGTAGTCCAAGGTACCAGTACCACTGGGAGTGTGAGTGTAGTCCAAAGTCCCAGTACCACTGGGAGTGTGACTGTAGTCCAAAGTCCCAGTATCATTGAGAGTATGGGCGTGATCCTGGATCACTGTACCACTGGGTGTGGGATGTGGTCCAGAGTCCCTGTACTACTGGGAGTGTGGGTGTGGTCCAGGATCACTGTACCACTGGGAGTGTGGGTGTGGTCCAGGATCGCTGCACCACCGAGTGTGGGTGTGGTCCAGGATCACTGTACCACCGGAGTGTGTGTGTTCTCCAGGATCACTGTGCCACTGGGAGTGGACGAAGCCCAGGATCACTGCACCAATGGGAGTGTGGGTGTGGTCCAGGATCACTGTACCACCGGGAGTGTGGCTGTGGTCCAAGATCACTGTACCACTGGGAGTGTGTGTGTTCTCCAGGATCACTGTGCCACTGGGAGTGTGTGTGTTCTCCAGGATCACTGTGCCACTGGGAGTGAGTGAGGTCCAGGATCACTGCACTACTGGGAGTGAGTGAGGTCCAGGATCACTGCACCACTGGGAGTGTGGGTGTGGTCCAGGATCACTGTACCACTGGGAGTGTGGGTGAGGTCCAGGATCACTGTACCACTGGGAGTGTGGGTGAGGTCCAGGATCACTGTACCACTGGGAGTGTGGGTGTGGTCCAGGATCACTGCACCACTGGGAGTGTGGGTGTGGTCCAGGATCACTGTACCACTGGGAGTGTGGGTGAGGTCCAGGATCACTGTACCACTGGGAGTGTGGGTGAGGTCCAGGATCACTGTACCACTGGGAGTGTGGGTGTGGTCCAGGATCACTGCACCACTGGGAGTGTGAGTGAGGTCCAGGATCACTGTACCACTGGGAGTGTGGGTGTGGTCCAGGATCACTGTACCACTGGGAGTGCAGGTGTGGTCCAGTAACAGACATGCGGGATGACAGAGAGGTAGCTAGGGGCAACACTTCACTCCCAACAAGTACTGTACATATACACTACTCCCAAGATAGTGTTGCAGAACTAATTAACAGGAGAATAACGCAACTGCTTACGACAATAAAAAAAATAATAATGCATTTTACATTATAATTTTTTTTCAGAGCATCATACACACTATACTGTATTGAACCAAAGCAAGTTCAACCAATAACACATCGATATGACATCAAACATCGCTGAGGATGCAGGAACTAAGCCTACCCCTTGAGCTATATATATATATACATACATGCACATAAAAAAAATCTCTAATCACGTATTACAGCAGTCTACTGTCACCTATGAGTCAAACCACACAATCCAAGCTTTACGATTGGGAAAAATATTTAAAGTAATAATTGCAAATGCATTTATGGACGTTCCGAGCAACATCAATGACTCATAACATGTCTGCACAAGAGGAAGATCAACTTTTACTCCCTTCTTCTCCAAACATATACGAGGCAACAGACAATTATAAACATTACCACCTACTATTACAGCTACAACACTTTCGATACTGTTCCACACGAGAGACTGATCAATATAATCAGAGTAAGTCATGTCTATCACTGTAGTTAGATATTAAATCCATGGTGAACGAGTTTTTCTGTAGATCACCCTACTATGGTGGGAAGTTGTTGTTAGTAAAAAGCTACTGCAATGACGGGTGAAATATGCCTAATATAACAATCATTTTTATGGAAGCCTATACAATACCCAGAATTTAATGAATAAGGTATGTGCAACAATTGTATCTACGTTTGCCGAAACCTTTCGCTTGCGCACCAAGCTTCTTTAACTGAATATAGAAGTGATTTAAAACTGGAGACGGTGTAAGAAGTGGAGAGGCAAATATGGTTTTCGGTTCCTCAGCCTTGATAAGGGTTTGTCGATTAAATACGCCTGCCGGCAGGCGCTACGTTTGGGTAAATAAAGATACCCAAGTGTGAGATATTTATCATATCCATTATGCCTAACAAACTGCTTCGGTGTGTTTTACCTTTTACTGCTTGAGATGTACATAAAATACTGAAACGGGCAACACTTTTTCATAACATTAAATCAGTAAGTCGCAACATGCTTAACCAAGTCTCTCACTTAATGGCACAGATCTCTGCAGTAGTATTTTGTTTATTAAATATGATGTCCAAATTGACCTATTTGTCAGTAATGATATTTGGACACATTTTCTCAAATGCGTGCTTGTATAATCTGATAAATGAGATAATTTGGCTTATGGTTGTTTGTACGAGAAATATGGGCTATCACCGGTATCTCATCCACCATAACGTGGTTTAATCACTAAGCCGCCAAGCTACTCTGCTGTGCATGTGACGTCTACCTGGAAAGTTTCCTGAAAGTCCCCGCGGCCCGGTTCCAGACCAGGCCTTCCCATGGGTGACCTGACCAGCCAGGCTGTTGGTGCTCGCCGCCTGAGCAAACCCTCAAAATACAATAATTATAATGCAAGTTTCTGATGATGCTCTCTCGTCCATATTTTCAAAGGGTTGCTCCTTTTTAAAAGAATTTAGATATTTTTAAAGAACGATAGGGGCATGCAAGGTTGTGACGTTGGGTACCAGCCTATTCACTTGAATTTGTAATGCAAAGGGGTGTATCTAGAGTCTCGACACAGTGCTCCTTTATTCTGCTATAGATTGAGGGGTTACGTGGCGGAGAGACGAAGTGCCAGATCACGTAGGCTGTGATGGATATGTGGGCCAGCGGACAACCAGCAGTAACACCTGTTTTAGAGAGTGAAGCCACTTAAAGCCACCCAACGTTCCTGCCCAATGACGCTACTGCCTGGAGTATACCTGGAGGGGGTTTCGGGGGTCAACGACCCCGCGGCCCGGTCCATGACCAGGCCTCATGGTGGATCAGGGCCTGATCAACCAGGCTGTCACTGCTGGCCGCACGTAAACCGACGCACAAGCCCCAGCCCCGCGAGTCAGGCACTGACTTTAGGTGCCTGTCCAGCGCCTTCTTGAAAACAACCAGGGTTCTATTGGTAATATCCCTTATTTATGCTGGGAGGAAGTTAAACAATCTTGGGCTTCTGACACTCATTGTGTTGTCTCTTAGCGTACTCGTGGCGCCCCTGCTTTTCATTGGGGGGAGGGGTTGTTGCATCTCGCGCGTTGACTCCCGCAACCCCTTCCAGCTATACCCTAATCCCTCTGTATTAAAGTACATAAAGAACTAAACTCAACTAAACATACCCATTCGTATATGCACGAAGAGAGCATAGGGTAGATCCCCATGACCTGGAGTATACCTGAAGAAGGTTTCGGGGATCTAGCACTTTTTTACTCCTGCAACTCAACCTAAAGCTAGCCATCCTTGATCACTTCAGGCCAGCCATCCCTGGCCATCACTTCATCTACTAGGCTATTCCTACCTGCGGCCCTACAGGGTAGAACACTGACTGACAGCCTGGCAGATCCTCATTTAGCTGACAATAAACCCACTCCAGTTTATAAAGGATACGATAACGTTAACAGAATGTGCAGTTGGTGCAATATAAACTGAAGAAACACGTCATTAAATAAATTTATTTGGTGGTGTTGGAAGTGGTAGTGGCAGTTTTATTAACAGTAGTAGCGACAAAAGGTGATAATGGTAGACGCATTGGTGGAAATAATGGTGGCCGAGGCAATAACTGTGAGGGTGACCGTGGTGACGTCCCCCCCCAAACAAAAAAGTGGCGACCGTTATAGCAAAAAGAATAAGCCACAACATCGTGGCTGGAACAAATCTACAAGTCAACTAACTGGAAATGAAAACTGGACGACATTTAAGTCTGGCTTGGAGATAAGGACAAGAGGCAATCGAGAAGGGAGGGGATAAAGGTCAGGATACTTGGGATAACCACTACACGCTCCACTTGATCTACGTAGACGCAACTACCACAAAGGAATATCGCCACCCCCGCCCCCACACACATACACATACAAAAACTCCCTTTTCTTTCGGCCCCTCTAAAAACACCCCTTCACACACGAGGAGCTAGCCGCTTCAGCGGCAAAATCTAAAAGAGAACGAATGAGAACGACGGAGCCTGCAAGAACAAAGAGCCTCGGGTTCTGTATATGCCAGAAGAGAAAGGATCTTACGTATTTCTGTTCGTGGTTAATTTTAAATTAATGAGAATAAAAACTAGAGGGATGATCAGGTAAGCGACTACTGGAGTTCAACCCCCCAACAAGGCAATGCCATGAAAATCAAGAAAGGGTGAAGACCAAAAATGGAATAGAGTGGGGAAACAAAGGGTGCAAACCTCGAACAAGGAGATGGATTTAGGGGTAAGCATAATGCCGAGCATATCACCAGAGATCAACTTGCAGATGAATAACTGCAGGGGCACGTGCGCAACTGAAAACATAAAAATGTCATTCAGAAACTTCAAGCGAATTCATGTAGAACAACGAATGCATGTCAGGTCTATCACAGAATATGCAACACTAACATGGACTATTATAGTCAAAGCATTAAACCTGTAGGGTTCATATAGCCCCTGGGAAAAGAAGACAACCAGGTTTTATCCAACGAACGGAAGAATAGCTGTAATTCTTTGAATCAAGAGCCCTTCATCAGAATCAAGGAATCTCCTTTACTCCATTCCGATTGAAGAGCACATTAACTCAGGTAGGCGTATGACGTTGGAGTGGAAGGGGGGGGGGTGTATTGCGGCGATATCCCAGAACTACCAAACATTTTCAGGGCAAAAATTGAGCATCTTAAGAGGAAAACATTTTTTTTTTCTGGCAGATTTTTTAATAATCCACCAATCATGTGTGTTCGGTATAAGTTAACTGTTCACGAAATTCAATTTCAATAACAAAAACATACAATGGGATCAAGTGAACCATGTCCTAAATGAAACAAGCTGGGAAGATATCCTAAACAACGCGGATCCGAGCATTTGCCTTGAAAAAATGAATTCTGTGGTTACTGAGATCTGCTCAAGACACATTCCATTAAGAAAAAGAAAGAGAAGATGTAAACTAGAGAGAGAGAGACGCTCCCTATACAGACGAAGGCAAAGAGTCACAGAGCTGCTGAGTGGGGTCAACATATCTGAAATACGAAGGGAGGCACTAGTAAATGAAATTGCAAATATCGAACGTAAGCTGAAGGAATCTTATAGGAGACAAGAATCACAGGAAGAACTAAAAGCCATAAAGGAAATTGAAAAAAAAAAAAAAAACTTCTCTCATGCCAAATCCAAGGAAAAAAACAACATCCAGCACTGGGCCCCTGCTTAGGCGAAATGGGATATACAGAGATGATAGCCAAGAAATGAGTGAGAGACTAAAGTTCCAATATGACTCAGTGTTCAGCGATCTACTGCCCACTCTAAGGGTCAACAATCCAAATGAATTCTTTATGAATGAAACCCAAAACTTGGTCATCCCAAAAAATCTCGGATATTATTCTAACTCCACAAGACTTTGAAGAGGCAATAAATGACATGCCCATGCACTCTGCCCCAGGCCCAGACTCGTGGAACTCCATGTTCATCAATTATTGCAAGAAGCCCCTATTGTGTGCCTTCAGCATTTTATGGAGAGGAAGCATGGACACAGGGGTCATCCCACACACACTAAAAAATAACAGACATAGCCCCACTCCACAAAGGTGGCAGTAAAGCGATTACAAAGAACTACAGACCGATAGCACTAACATCCCATTTCATAAAAATCTTTGAGGGGGTTCTAAGAAGCAAGAGAGCCTTCAGCATTTTATGGAGAGGAAGCATGGACACAGGGGTCATCCCACACACACTAAAAAATAACAGACATAGCCCCACTCCACAAAGGTGGCAGTAAAGCGATTACAAAGAACTACAGACCGATAGCACTAACATCCCATTTCATAAAAATCTTTGAGGGGGTTCTAAGAAGCAAGAGAGCCTACCACCTAGATACCCATCAATTACACAACCCAGGGCAACACGGGTTTAGAGCAGGTCGGTCCTGCCTGTCCCAGCTATTGGACCACTATGACAAGGTCCTGGATGCTGTAGAGGATAAACAAAATAGACTTTGCAAAAGCTTTCGACAAGTGTGACCATGGTGTAATAGCACACAAAATGCGGGATAAAGGAATAACGGGGAAAAGTTGGTAGATGGATCTACAATTTCCTGACAAATAGTACACAAAGAGTAATAGTAAACGGAGTAAAGTCCTAGGCAGTCACAGTAAAAAGCTCTGTTCCACAAGGCACAGTACTCGCTCCCATTCTGTTCCTCCTCATTTCTGACAGAGATGTAAGCCATAGCTCCGTGTCTTCCTTTGCGGATGACACCCGGATCACTATGGTACTGACCTCCATCGAAGACACCACGAGACTCCAAGCGGACATCAACCAAATCTTCGAATGGGCCACTCAAAACAATATGAAGTTCAACGAGGAGAAATTTCAACTACTCAGATATGGAAAACTTAAAGAAATTAAAAATGTGTCGGGGTATACCACAAATTCTAACCATATAAGAGAGCAGAAATGAAATGTGGAGGACCTGGGAGTGATAATGTCAGAGGATCTCACCTTCAAAGACCACAACAATGTATCTACCTCATCTGCTAGGAAAATGACAGGATGGATAATGAGAACCTTCAAAACTAGGGATGCCAAGCCCATGATGATTCTCTTCAAGTCGCTTATGCTCTCTAGGCTGGAATACTGTTGTACAATAACGGCCCCCTTCAAGGCTGGCGACCTTGCAGACCTGGAGAGTGTACAAAAACTTTCACGGCACACAAGTGCGATGAGGCGCCTAATTTACTGGGAGCGGTTGAAGGTCCTTCATCTGTATTCCCTCGAACGCAGGCAAGAGAGATGCATGATAATATACACTTGGAAGGTCCTGGAGGGACTGGTATCAAACCTGCACACGAAAATCACTCCATATGAAAGCATAAGACTCGGCAGATGCACATTCCCCCAATGAAAAGCAGGGGGCGCCACAAGTACACAGAGACAACACAGTAAGTTCCCGGGGCCCAAGACTTCAATTGCCTCCCAGCACACATAAGGGGGATTACCAATAGACCCCTGGCTGTCTTCAAGAAGGCACTGGACAGGCACCTAAAGTCAGTACCTGACCAACCGGGCTGTGGTTCGTACGTCAGCTTCCGTGCGGCCAGCAGTAACAGCCTGGTTGATCAGACCCTGATCCACCATGAGGCCTGGTCTCAGACCGGGCCGCGGGGGTGTTGACCCCCGAAATCCTCTCCAGGTAAACTGTTTTACTTTCAATTTTATCAAGACTAAAAAATGGTAGTCAACCCGAAGTCTACCGGGAGGGTATTTCGGGGATCAACGCCCCTGCGGCCCGGTTCACGACCAGGCCTCCCTGTGGATCAGGACCTGATCAACCAGCCTGTTACTGCTGGCCGCACGTAGCCCAACATACGAACCACAGCCCGGCTGATCTGGCACCGACTTTTAAGTATCTGTCCAGCTCCCTCTTGAAGGCAGCCAAAGGTTTTTTATTAATTCCCCTTATGCCTGGTGGGAGGCTGTTGAACAGTCTTGGGCTCCGGGCACTTACTGTGTTTTCTCTTAGTGTATCAATGGTGCCCCTACTTTTCATTGGGGGTATTTTGCACCGCCTGCCCAGTCTTTTGCTTTCGTAGGGAGTTATTTCTCTGTGCAGATTAGGGACCATTCCTTCTAGGATTTTCCAAGTGTAGATTATGATGTATATCTCTCGCCTGCGCTCAGTCGAGTACAAGCCTAAGTTCTTCCAAGCGTTCCCAGTAGTTGAAGTGTTTGACGAAACTTATATGTGCAGTAAAGGTTCTTTGTACATTCCCTAGATCTGCAATTTCGCCTGCTTCGAAGTGAAATATTAATGTACAGTAGTATTTCAGCCTAGAGAGAACAAGTGATTTAAAAAAAGATCATCAATGGCTTGGCATCTTTTGTTTTGAACGTTCTCATTATCCATTCTATCATTTTCTTCTCAAATGTGATAGTGGCACTGTTGTGATCTTTGAAAGTGAGATCCGCAGACATTACCACTCCCAGGTCCTTCACATTATTTTTCTGTTCTATTGTATGATTAAAGTTTGTAGTACATGTATACTCATTTCTAGTTATTATCTCCTCCAGTTTTCCATAACGGAGAAGTTAGAATTTGTCTTCACTGAACATCATATTATTTTTCTGTGCCCATTGGAAAACTTGGTTTATATCGTCTTGGAGGTTCTCATTGGATGACAGTCTCATGCAAATCCTAGTATCGTCTGCAAAGGCTAACACGGTGCTATGGTTTACATCTCTATGTCTGATATGAGAATGAGGAACAGGATGGGGGGAGACCACTGTGCCTTGTGGAACAGAGCTTTTCACAGTGGGAGCTTCCGATTTAACTCTGTTTACTACTAGTCTGTGTTCGATTGATCAGAAAGTTGAAGATCCATCTGCCCATTTTGCCAGTTATCCTTTGAGCACCCATTGTGTGCGTTATTACACCATGATCGCTCTTGTCAAAGGCTTTTGAAAACTGTATATACTACATCTGCATTCTGTTTGCCTTCCAGTGCACCCAAAACCATATCATAGTGATCCATTAGTAGTGAGGGGCACGAGCGACCCGCTCTGAACCCATGTTGCCCTGGATTGTGTAGTTTTTGGGAATCCAAGTGGTTTCCAATCATGCTTGTTAGTACTTTCTCCAATACTATAACCTCTGTGCTATTTTAAGTTCATCGTAGTGTTTGTAGGGAAATTATGGCACTTAAAAATCGGGACAAAATTCTTCCGCGTTTCCCCTCCCTTACCCCTGAGAAAAGTTCCAATCTACGTATATATTTGGAGCCCATGTTTGACGAAGAGTGTCCTGAATCTTAAAGTTTCAAGTTTCGTCATGCGTCTATCTGCTACAAGTCTAACCTAGATGAAGATAATGAATTGTAGAAAAACTAAAAGAAAAAAACCTTACAATATAAAACAGAGCTCGAAATGGTATACTCACAACATACAAAATACTCCGAAGATACGAAGTGAAGGGACGAGGGAGAGGGAGACGCAAAATAGTGTGTTTGATAAGCTGGGATCTGGAACAAGCCTGCATTAATGGTTGCTGAGAGATGTGGTCACAGGAAACTCTAGGATCACTTCTTCGATCACGTGTGATTAAGAAGTGTAATGACCTGAACGAGAAGCAGCAGTGGCAGATTCCATACACAATTTTAAGACTGGGCACGACAAGGCCCAAGAAGCTAAAAATTACGACTGTCGTGAGCACTTAAGAGGCGGGGCGACACACGCACAATAGTAAGTTTATTCAGGTATACACAAATGCAGTTACATCATCATACATAACAGCATATATATACAGAACCTAGGATAACCCAAAAAAGTCAGTGACTTATTTGCACTGGGGTCCTTATTATAATCAATATAAACTATTACGGTCATAAACTGTTAAGATCATAATATAAACTGATCTGATGATTCCCTACTCACAAAAAAATGAAATATAGCTAGCAAGTATTTTTTTTATCCACTAAAACTAACATGGCAGCCAACATATATCATCTACAAAAATTTTCACTATTTTCTTTCGAGGGAACGAATCTTCAGGTGATCATAAACTGTTACCATAATAATTTACTGCTGCTTTATTAATATACACTTTCACTATCATAATGTAAGCGTAATATCATAGTAGGCAGTAGGTGGGTAGACAGTAACCCAAAAGGGAGGTACCAACGTCCTGTATTGATTGTGAAACATAAGCCTGTTAAATGTTTTGCACTTTGACAGGACTACTGGTCTTTCCTTTAGTTTCAAGAACATGAAAAATTGCAGTTAAATCTCATCCAATTTATGAAGAATGATCGGAGATCGGGGGCGAAGAACCCCATTAACATCCACCACACCTGGTACTTAATACCAACATACCTAGTGATACCAAAAGTATGTAGTTAGATGTATGCACAGCTCAAAACATTTACTAAGAAAACGTTTCGCTCTTATGGAGATACGTTTCCCCAATAAATGTCTAACTGTGCACGCGTATCTTTAACTAGAACTTCAGCATGTATTATCCAGTCAAAGATGTCAAGCTTTAAAAAGATCAGTTACTTGAAAGAAAAATAATATACTGTATAGCTTTACACTGGAAGCTTGACCTGATACGATCAAATATTATGTAAAATATGAATGCCTTATACAACTTGATTATAACCTTAGAAAAGCAGAAAAAGGTAAGAAAAGCTTGAGTATGCCTAGTGCAAATAACTGCAGCAATGTGTATAGATCAAGATGGGAAACTGGAAAACCAGTAACATGTGAAAACACATGTAAATGCCACAACGTAAACATGGCACAGAGGCACGAGGATGAAAAATGATAAGACTTTTTTTTTTTTTAAGCCTCTCGAAAGCTGGTTAGTTTCGGCTTAATTAAAGGAAGCACCCATGGAGCTGTGATTTCTATAAAGGTTATACAAACGCGGGAAGGCAGAGTAACGTCCCAGTGAGGAATCTGAGGAGTAATAATGCTAGTGCTGGTCATCCTTGGCCAACACAACTGCCATCTGCCTGAGGTTTTCCCTCAAAATTTCCCAAAAAACAGTGAACTTACACCCTATACCTTCCCCGTCGTCATCTACTGACCTTTCCGGTGGAGTTGTGCGAAGTGACCCTAAGGCCCTGGAGCCATAAATCCAGCAATCAAGTGAATAGTCCAGAAGGAGAGTGTACACCACCCACCCCTCGTCACTGATGTTTATATACTGAGGAAGATGAGCGGCTGAGCGCTCGTCCCGCCATCTCTTGGCAGTTCCTGGCAATCCGGCACTCTCATGCCATAATCATATTACCACAGGAGCAAATTTACATTATTTTGCGAAAATAAAGTGATAGAGATATGGAGGATAAGATAAAAAATAGTTTTTGTCACCAGTATAAATTATTGCTATCTTCGCATGGCTTTGATATAAAAATCTTCCATTAATTTTTAAAAAGATTAATGTTACTTCTGCTTTGTAAATGTAAGTAATGGTTATAATTAAAACAATAATTTGTTAAAGGAGTGGACCGGTAAGCCAGTAGAAGACCTCGGTCAGATGACCAAAAGATTCAGCTGCAGGTCATCATATCACTAAGACCGGCGTCAGGAAACACTTGTCCTGTTTCCTGACTGAGAGAAGCAGTGCATGTACTTCTGTTACACCTAATTTTGTTAATAAAAAAACAGCTTTGTGTTGTTTCAGTATACATACACTTAGTTAACCAGTAAACTCTAGGCATATATATCTTCTTGACTGGTGGTGGACAGTACAAACAACCTGTAGAGGATGGGCTTTATACAATAAACATGTTCATGTGAATTTACATCATTGCAGTTGTATGAAAATCATAACTACTGATTTTCGTTTTTTTTATGCACTCTTATGTATCTGAAGTAGGTTCAGTGCCTCTAAAGAATAAGGATCAATCTTTGTGTTGAGTAATCTTTCATCTTAGGTCGACAGGTTTCATAACTGCATGTGAAAAATATCCTGTGTGATCGAGTGCGACAGGAAATCCACCCTGTTTGATGGTCGTGTTTCGTAAACAGAACTTCTTACTCTAACCTGCTGAAATGTCTTATTTTATTTATGGGGAACCCTAAACCCATAGGCGGCGGTCATACAGTACCTGAGGGAATGGAAGGCCTTCAGGCTGAAGGAGTAAAATATCATACGGATTACCTGGAGTTTACCTGGAGAAGGTTTCGGGGGTCAACGCCCCCGCTGCCCGGACTGAGACCAGGCCTCGTGGTGGATCAGGGTCTGATCAACCAGGCTGTTACTGCTGGCCGCACGCAAGCTGACGTACGAGTAGTGACACACTTCTGTTGCACCTAATTTTGTTAATAAAAAACAGCTTTGTTTTGTTTCTAATTACTATTATTATTATTATTATTATTATTATTATTATTATTATTATTATTATTATTATTATTATTATGGGTAAATGTTAAACCCGTAAGGGTCATAAGCCGCTTGGGAAATGAAAAATAATCAAGTTTGATCTACGGCAGGGAAGGGCGACTAAAATTCCATGAATCAAAAGAACATAAACAACATCATGGTACCTTCTTGAAGAGTGTTGTATATAAGCTGCTTCTTCCCTCTTTCTTACCAGTTTTTATCTTCATTTTTCAAATTTATTTTCAGAGACTACATATAAAACTTATTTTTGAAGATTATTAGCATATATGGACGGTTTACGTTTGGCAGCACGGGACAGTGTAGCTGCTTACAGCGTTGGTATACTGACGTTGGAGGATTATTACTATTAAATTCATGAAGGAGTGCTAAACCCATCGGGGTCACACAACACCTAGTGGGAATGGGAGGCATTCAGGTTTGATCAAGGGGAGAACACAGGCCTAATTCCATGCTTTAAAAAAGCCACACCTACTGACGTTGGAGGTTAGCTTAGATGAACTTATAAAATCGTATATGTAACAGCAAATAGCCCCCCCCTATAAAAACGCAGTATGGGGACCGAGTAACAACTTATGGTAAGAGAATGAGTATTGTGGTAATGAGTAAGTTTATGGAGAAATATATGGCAACATATGTGGGTGGTAGAACTTCTTGCCTGGAGGAGACCTTTGCAGGAACACATTACTCGTATTTTACCTCGTGTGTTTACATTGGATAACTTGTTGAGTCTGCACAAAACTTCTCTACTGAGTACAGGATGTTGACACTTCGTGTTTGTTATGTCTAGCAAGTTGCAGCACTCTTTTCCAGCCCATGCTTGCATGGTCTCCCATAACGTTCCTGCTTGAGCTGCAGGTATACACTTGTGCAAAATTTTGAGATTATATTCACTATGCAGTAAACCCGTTGAGTCAGTCAGCGCCTGGGAAATGGAAGGTAATCGGGTTTGCTACAAGGGAAGGGTGGATAACTTTAGCAACTGAGGAGTCTGAGGTCCGTGGTTCGATCCCCGGTATGGGTAGAAACATTGGGGTGCTTTATCTGTTAATCTAGCAGTAAATATGTACCTGGGTGTTAGCCGAATGGTGTGGGTCGCATCCCGGGGACAGAATTAACCTAATTTGCCCGAGATGCACTGCATAACAAGAGGCTTTCTATACAGTATGTCAGCTAGGTCTGCACAAGTTGTATTATGTACTCGAAGAAATAAAAATTATTATTATTCCTTGTAACAAGAATTCTTCACCAGCATCAACGCACATACCTAGAATGGCAAATGACTGGAAGAGATATATTTTAGCGTCAGTCAGCGTTTTCATACAGATATAATGGGCCACCAGTACTGCCGACACATAACATCTTAAGCAGACACAACACCGGTCCCAGCACTAGAGTAAGCATGGTGCAGATCAAAGCTCGTCTCTGCTTCCTAGTGATTAGCTATTGTTTATTTGCGACTCTTGCTTAACATATGACATCCAGGAATACTTAAGATACTGATATAATTCTACTATCTAGTACATGCATAAGCTGTTTCAAAGCAATTTCTCAGTTCGGGCCTTTTTTCCTACCTACCTGGAGACAGGTAGGTAGGACAACCCGTTCATTTTCAGGGAGTTGGATTAGCTTAGGTAAGATTCGTCAGAAAACACAAGTGCGTCCTGACTGTTGAGAAATGGCATTACCAGCTAAGTTTAAAGAGTTTGTACGTAACTTAGAAAGACAGCTCATCGCCTGCACAGCCGCCCCTGCAGACGAGGTCTTGAGAAGCTGTCGAAGTCATCTCTCAACGGGCTGTAAAGAGTTATAATTTGTAAGATTATAAATTACCCCTAGGGGGTGTTATGTCAGCATATTTCATTCACTGATTGCTGATAAATTACGTACTTGTTTGGACTCAAAAGTCCGCACCTTACTGCCGACTATAGGTTGATTACAAACTCCTTGCGACTCAAGAACTGCGCAGTCCCCCGTACTACAAGAAATTCGTAACCTACCTTGCTCTTGTAGCATGAGCTATGGTGTTCTTCACACCTTCGACAGATATCGGTGACTTGATAGAAGCTGAAGTGTCCTTGGATGTCCACGTCTTCCATAGTCTAGGAATACGCACACTGGTACACTATGTTCCACAAGATTTGTCTTTATTGTTCACAATCTTATCACTAAAGAAGCTGATCACACTTCTCTTAAGTGTTTATTGTGTTTTGTGAGACACTTTGTTCACACTAATGCACAGATCGTTCTCTGTTGGTTATCCTGGCGTCAGTGTCACTCTCAGTAGAGTCAAAGTAATCTGAAGACGCCACAGCGCCCCACGCCGTTACTCCCCTAGCACAAAAAAAAGCTGACATAGTACTTTTGCTTCCTTGCCACTTCCTCGATGAAGCAAAGCAGAATGTTTGATTCTTGCTGTCTTAAGCATAGACAACAATGTCCACTATCTTTACCATGGTAGTAAAGTGGGAGCAGGATTTTCCTTAATTGTCCTGCTAAAGTAAGAGATGAACTGTCTTTTATTAAGCTACACTTTGCAACACAGGACTGCAAGGAGCAGCGGTCACTTGACCACTTCGCATACTCGTACGGCATCTGTGATCAATTACTCACTGTAGCAGTAAACAAGACGCTTGCCCCTTCTGAGAGGGCTGGGCCCCTCAGGGCTGAAAGGGGCTGAAGGGGCTGAAGGGGGCTGATACCCCCTCCTGGAGAAAATTTCTCCACACTGACACAGGTCAGGAATGAAACGGCTGTGGGCAAAGACAAGTACATGAATATAAAACAAGCATTTATTTGGACAACGCTTAGCTGAGCAGAGCTTCCACGCATTGAAAAACTTCTACTTATAGAGGAAACGTTGTCCAAATAAAGATTTATTCTGCATACTAGTGTTGCAAAAGTCAACTAAAATGATGGGAACAATGGGCTAGTAATCCCTTCACCTGTATAGCCTACTTAAAAGAAAAAGAAAAAACCGTCAAAGTAGGATGTTTGAATGTGTGTGGAAGTTGAAAGAATAAGAGAGATGATTGTGGATGTTATGAATGAGAGGAAGCTGGATGTCCTGGCTTTAAGTGAAACAAAGCTGAAGGGGGTGGCAGAGTTTCAGTAAGGAGAAATAAATGGGATTAGGTCAGGGGTTTCAAATAGAGTTAGAGCTAAAGGAGTACCAATAATATTGAAGGATAAGTTATGGCAGGAAAAGAAGGAATATAAATGAATAAATTCAAGGATTATGTGGAGTAAAATAAAGGTTGGATGTGAAAAGTGGGTTATAGTAAGCGTTTATGCACCTGGAGAAGAGAGAAGTGTAGAGAAGAGAGAGAGATTTTGGGAAATGTTGAGTGAGTGCGTGGGGTGTTTTGAACCAAGTGTGAGAGTAATGGTGGTTGGGGATTTCAATGCTAAAGTGGGTAAAAATGTTGAGAGGGGAGCTGTAAGTAAATCTGGGGTGCCAGGGGTAAATGAAAATGGGGAGCCTTTAATTGAGCTATGGTTTTTAGTAATAAGTAATACATATTTTATGAAAAAAAGGATAAGTATACAAGGTATGATATAGCACGTAATGAAAGTAGTTTGTTAGATTATGCATTGGTGCATAAAAGGTTGATGGGTAGGCTTCAGGATGTACATATTTACAGAGAGGCAACTGATATATTGGATCATTATTTAGTTGTAGTTATAGTTAAAGTAAGAGGTAGATGGGACAAAAGGAAAATGGCAGCAACAAGTAAAAGAGAGGTGAAAGTGTATAAACTAAGGGAGGAGGAAGTTAGGGTGAGATATAAACAACTATTGGCAGAAAGGTGGGCTAGTGAAAGTGTGAGTAGTGGGAGGGGGAATATTAGAATGTGGGGCAGAAGTTTGTGGCTATAGGAGGGTGGGTGAAGGAGGAAAGAGAAGTGATTAGTGAAATGATGAAGTAAAGGGTGTGATAAAAGAGAAAAAGGTAACTTATGAGAGGTTTCTACAAAGCAGAAGTTATAAGAAGAGCAGAGTATATGGAGAGTAAAAGAAAAGTGAAGAGTGGTGAGAGAGTGCAAAAGGAGAACACCTTGGGAGGGGCACTGTCAAGAAATTTTGATGAAAATAAGAAAAAAAAATTGGATATAAACAAGTTAAGAAGGCCTAGGGAACGAATGGATTTGTCAGTTAAAAACAGAGTAGGGGGGAGTTAGTAGATGAGGAGCTGGAGGTATTGGGTAGATGGCGGGAATATCTTGAGGAACTTTTAGGTGTCGATGAAGAAAGGGAGGCGGTAATTTCATTCACTGATCAGGGAGGTATAACATCTTTTAGGAGTGAAGAAGAGCAGGATGTGAGTGTGGGGGAGGTGAATGAGGCATTACATAAGCTGACAGGGGGTAAAGCAACTGGAAGTGACGGGATCATGACAGAAATGTTAAAAGCAGGGGGAGGGGATATATAGTGTTGGAGTGGTTGATATTTTTGTTTAATAAATGTATGAAAGAGGGGAAGATACCTAGGGATTGGCAAAGAGCATGTATAGTTCCTTTATATAAAGGGAAGGGGGACAAAAGAGATTGTAAAAATCATAGGGAAATAAGCTTACTGAGTATACAAGGAAAAGTGTATGGTAGGGTTATTATTGAAAGAATTAGAGGTAAAACAGAGAGCAGGATTTCGGATGAGCAAAGAGGCTTTAGAGTGGGTAGGAGATGTGTAGATCAAGTGCTTACATTGAAGCAGATATGTGAACAGTATTTAGATAAAGGTAGGGAAGTTTTCGTTGCATTTATGGATTTAGAATAGGCATATGATAGAGTGGATAGGGGAGCAATGTTGCAGATGTTGCAATTATATGGAATAGGTAATAAGTTACTAAATGCTGTAAAGAGCTTTTATGAGGATAGTGAGGCTCAGGTTAGGGTGTGTAGAAGAGAGGGAGACTACTTCCTGGTAAAAGTAGGTCTTAGACAGGGATGTGTAATGTCACCATGGTTGTTTAATATGTTTATAGATGGGGTTGTAAAAGAAGTAAATGCTAGGGTGTTCGGGAGAGGGGTGGGATTAAATTATGGGAAATCAAATATAAAATGGGAGTTGACACAGTTACTTTTTGCTGATGATACTGTGCTTATGGGAGATTCTAAAAGAAAAAGTGCAAAGGTTAATGGACGAGTTTGGGAGGGTGTGTAAAGGTAGAAAGTTGAAAGTGAATATAGATAAGAGTAAGGTGATGAGGGTATCAAATGATTTAGATAAAGAAAAATTGAATATCACATTGGAGAGAGGGAGTATCGAAGAAGTGAATGTTTTCAGATATTTGGGAGTTGACGTGTCAGCAGATGGTTTTATGAAGGATGAGGTAAACTATAGATATTGATGAAGGAAAAAAAGTGAGTGGTGCATTTAGGTATATGTAGAGACAAAAAAGGTTATCTATGGAGGCAAAGAAGGGAATGTATGAAAGTATAGTGGTACCAACTCTCTTATATTGGTGTGAAGCTTGGATTGTGAATGCTGCAGCGAGGAGGCAGTTGGAGGCAGTGGAGATATCCTGTCTAAGGGCAATGTGTAGTGTAAATATTATGCAGAAAATTCGGAGTGTGGAAATTAGGAGAAGGTGTGGAGTTAATAAAAGTATTAGTCAGAGGGCTGAAGAGGGGTTATTGAGGTGGTTTGGTCATTTAGAGAGAATGGATCAAAATAGAATGACATGGAGAGCGTATAAATCTGTAGGGGAAGGAAGGCGGGGTAGGGGTCGTCCTCGAAAAGGTTTGAAGGAGGGGGTAAAGAAGGTTTTGTGGGCGAGGGGCTTGGACTTCCAGCAAGGGTGCGTGGGCGTGTTAGATAGGAGTGAATGGAGACGAATGTTTTTTGGGACCTGACGAGCTGTTGGAGTGTGAGCAGGGTAATATTTAGTGAAGGGATTCAGGGAAACCGGTCATTTTTATATAGCCGGACTTGAGTACTGGAAATAGGAAGCACAATGCCTGCAGTTTAAAGGAGGAGTTTGGGATATTGGCAGTTTGGAGGGATATATTATATATCTTTATATATGCTTCTAAACTGTTGTATCTGGGTGCCTCTGCAAAAACAGTGATTATGTATAAGTGAGGTGAAAGTGTTGAATGATGATGAAAGTATTTTCTTTATGGGGATTTTCTTTTTGGGTCACCCTGCCTTGGAGGTAGACGGCCGACTTGTTAAAAAAAATAGCGTCTTTGTCGACATACTTGTGGGTGTTAAGCAGTCCAACAAGAACAGTTGTGTTTCTCAGCACCGGTCTTGTTCGGTGCGTACTATTGTTGCTGAACAATTGGCACACGTATAAACAACAAAAATCTTGACGGGGAATTTGTAGTAATATTCATCAACACTTACAGCGAAATGTATAGCATTAAAACTGTTCCCATGAAATTTACACTAAATTATGTAAATATACTAATCAATAGCTACGAACTATCCAAAATATATTGTTATTATTCATGGGAAAATGGAAGACATTTAGGTTCGATTCAAAGAATCGGAGCACAGGTCAAATTCCTTAAAACAATCATCTAGGAACCTCCCTTAAGGAAAGGTATCTAAAACAGAAATAAATGAAAGAATGCAATATTTGTATGTGAAGTACCTACATTTTCGTGATTTCAGAGTTAAATGATAAATAGCTGAGAAGCCAATTTATTTTGAATAAGCGCCTGCCGCTTATGCTGAATTGCTTGTTCACTATTTTTAATATAATTTGCCATCACCAGTTGTTATATTATAATCATGGGGGAGCGCTAAACCAGTAGGATTATACAGCGCATGTGGAGAGAGGATGGAAGGTATTCCGGCTCAATTCACGGAACCGGAGCACAGATCCAACAACTTAGATGAAAAGCCCCTCACCAGCGTAAAGGAACCTTCCTTGAGGGGTTTATAAATCCAGGTTCAATCCCTGACGAGCCGAGGCATGAACAAATCTTACCCCTGCTGTCCTTGTTTACCTGACAGTAAAAAGATTCAAGGGTGGTATCGTAAAGGTGGTAGTACACTACAGACAGGGCTGGAATTTCAAAAGAACTAAAGTATGATGACAGACTTAAGCCTGAAAATTCAACTACGGAAAAAAAAAAATCGAGCGTATCGTGAACAAAGCTACACAGACATGTCAGCTGGTCGATCACTAGTATGACAAACACTTAAGCTTTGTGAACCATAAATTATGTATTATTATTATTATAATCAAGGGGGAAGCGCTAAACCCGGAGGATTATACAGCGCCTGGGGGGAGGGATGTGGAAGGCATTCAGGCTTAATTCGGGGAACTGGAGCACAGATCCAATTCCCTAAATCAAGAGCCCCTCACCAACATCAAGGAACCTTCCTTGTGAACCATAAATTATGTAGATTGGTGCACACACACATTAATAAAAAATAAATACAGGAGACAGAATTTACATGATACTATAATTTAAGGTAAACACTAACACGAAACTTGAAACACCCGACAACTTTAACATCATACAACGGTTCTTTCAGTGAATACACTACAGTTTATTTCAATCCCTATTTTAGGGATTAAAATAAACTCGTGTTTTACAGGGAGGGGAAAAAAGCGGCAAACACATATTGTCATTCATTCATATATCGTGCCGAATAGGTAAAACTGATTAATTAGCAAAAACTCGCTTAAAATTAAGTCCTTTTTAAAATTTTCTCATCTGTTTAAAGATACATTGTTTTCATTTAAGTTAATGTAAAAATTAATAATTTTGTACCAAAAGAACCTTAGAAAACTTACATAACTTTATTCTAACAAGCGCAATTTAATTTAGCATAATCCAACTAAATATATTTTAGATATATTTATATAATATATATATATATATATATATATATATATATATATATATATATATATATATATATATATATATATATATATTTTATTATCACACTGGCCATTCCCACCAAGGCAGGGTGGCCCGAAAAAGAAAAACTTTCACCATCATTCACTCCATCACTGTCTTGCCAGAAGGGTGCTTTACACTACAGTTTTTAAACTGCAACATTAACACCCCTCCTTCAGAGTGCAGGCACTGTACTTCCCATCTCCAGGACTCAAGTCCGGCCTGCAGGTTTCCCTGAATCCCTTCATAAATGTTACTTTGCTCACACTCCAACAGCACGTCAAGTATTAAAAACCATTTGTCTCCATTCACTCCTATCAAACACGCTCACGCATGCCTGCTGGAAGTCCAAGCCCCTCGCACACAAAACCTCCTTTACCCCCTCTCTCCAACCTTTCCTAGGCCGACCCCTACCCCACCTTCCTTCCACTACAGACTGATACACTCTTGAAGTCACTCTGTTTCGCTCCATTCTCTCTACATGTCCGAACCACCTCAACAACCCTTCCTCAGCCCTCTGGACAACAGTTTTGGTAATCCCGCACCTCCTCCTAACTTCCAAACTACGAATTCTCTGCATTATATTCACACCACACATTGCCCTCAGACATGACATCACTGCCTCCAGCCTTCTCCTCGCTGCAACATTCATCACCCATGCTTCACACCCATATAAGAGCGTTGGTAAACCTATACTCTCATACATTCCCCTCTTTGCCTCCAAGGACAAAGTTCTTTGTCTCCACAGACTCCTAAGTGCACCACTCACCCTTTTCCCCTCATCAATTCTATGATTCACCTCATCTTTCATAGACCCATCCGCTGACACGTCCACTCCCAAATATCTGAATACATTCACCTCCTCCATACTCTCTCCCTCCAATCTGATATCCAATCTTTCATCACCTAATCTTTTTGTTATCCTCATAACCTTACTCTTTCCTGTATTCACTTTTAATTTTCTTCTTTTGCACACCCTACCAAATTCATCCACCAATCTCTGTAACTTCTCTTCAGAATCTCCCAAGAGTACAGTGTCATCAGCAAAGAGCAACTGTGACAACTCCCACTTTATGTGTGATTCTTTGTTTTTTAACACCACGCCTTTTGCCAAGACCCTCGCATTTACTTATCTTACAACCCCATCTATAAATATATTAAACAACCATGGTGACATATATATATATATATATATATATATATATATATATATATATATATATATATATATATATATATATTTTTTCGGGAGTAGGTTGGTAGACAGCAACCACCCAGGGAGGTACTACCGTCCTGCCAAGTGAGTGTAAAACGAAAGCCTGTGATTGTTTTACATGATGGTAGGATTGCTGGTGTCTTTTGTCTGTCTCATAAATATGCAAGATTACAGGCATGTCTTGCTACTTCTACTTACACTTAGGTCACACTATACATACATGTACACATTTATTTATACACACTCATCTGAGTTTTCTTTGATTTTTATCTTAATAGTTCTTGGTCTTATTAATTTTCCTTTTATATCCATGGGGAAGTGGAATAAGAATCTTTCCTCCGTAAGCCATGCGTGTTGTAAAAGTCAACTAAAATGCCGGGAACAATGGGCTAGTAACCCCTTTTCCTGTAAAGATTACTAAAAAGAATAAGAAGAAGAAAATTGTCAAAGTGGGAAGTCTGAATGTGCGTGGATGTTGTGCAGATGATAAGAAAGAGATGATTGTGGATGTTATGAATGAGAAGAAGCTGGATGTCCTGGCTTTAAGTGAAACAAAGCTGAAGGGGGTGGGAGAGTTTCAGTGGAGAGGAATAAATGGGATTAGGTCAGGGGTTTCAAATAGAGTTAGAGCTAAAGAAGGAGTAGCAATAATGTTGAAGGATAAGCTATGGCAGGAAAAGAGGGACTACAAATGTATAAATTCAAGGATTATGTGGAGTAAAATAAAGATTGGATGTGAAAAGTGGGTTATAATAAGCGTGTATGCACCTGGAGAAGAGAGAAGTGTAGAGGAGAGAGAGAGATTTTGGGAAATGTTGAGTGAATGCGTGGGGAGTTTTGAATCAAGTGTGAGAGTAATGGTGGTTGGGGATTTCAATGCTAAAGTGGGTAAAAATGTTATGGAGGGAGTAGTAGGTAAATTTGGGGTGCCAGGGGTAAATGTAAATGGGGAGCCTTTAATTGAGCTATGTGTAGAAAGAAATTTGGTAATAAGTAATACATATTTTATGAAAAAGAGGATAAATAAATATACAAGGTATGATGTAGCACGTAATGAAAGTAGTTTATTAGATTATGTATTGGTGGATAAAAGGTTGATGGGTAGGCTCCAGGATGTACATGTTTATAGAGGGGCAACTGATATATCGGATCATTATTTAGTTGTAGCTACAGTTAGAGTAAGAGGTAGATGGGAAAAGAGGAAGGTGGCAACAACAAGTAAGAGGGAGGTGAAAGTGTATAAACTAAGGGAGGAGGAAGTTCGGGTGAGATATAAGCGACTATTGGCAGAAAGGTGGGCTAGTGCAAAGATGAGTAGTGGGGGGGTTGAAGAGGGTTGGAATAGTTTTAAAAATGCAGTATTAGAATGTGGGGCAGAAGTTTGTGGTTATAGGAGGGTGGGTACAGGAGGAAAGAGGAGTGATTGGTGGAATGATGAAGTAAAGGGTGTGATAAAAGAGAAAAAGGTAGCTTATGAGAGGTTTTTACAAAGCAGAAGTGTTATAAGAAGAGCAGAGTATATGGGGAGTAAAAGAAAGGTAAAGAGAGTGGTGAGAGAGTGCAAAAGGAGAGCAGATAGAGTGGGAGAGGCATTGTCAAGAAATTTTAATGAAAATAAGAAAAAAATTTGGAGTGAGTTAAACAAGTTAAGAAAGCCTAGGGAAAATATGGATTTGTCAGTTAAAAACAGAGTAGGGGAGTTAGTAGATGGGGAGATGGAGGTATTGGGTAGATGGCGAGAATATTTTGAGGAACTTTTAAATGTTAAGGAAGAAACAGAGGCAGTAATTTCATGCACTGGTCAGGGAGGTATACCATCTTTTAGGAATGAAGAAGAGCAGAATGTAAGTGTGGGGGAGGTACGTGAGGCATTACGTAAAATGAAAGGGGGTAAAGCAGCTGGAACTGATGGGATCATGACAGAAATGTTAAAAGCAGGGGGGGATATAGTGTTGGAGTGGTTGGTACTTTTGTTTAATAAATGTATGAAAGAGGGGAAGGTACCTAGGGATTGGCGGAGAGCATGTATAGTCCCTTTATATAAAGGGAAAGGGGACAAAAGAGACTGTAAAAATTATAGAGGAATAAGCTTATTGAGTATACCAGGAAAAGTGTATGGTAGGGTTATAATTGAAAGAATTAGAGGTAAGACAGAATGTAGGATTGCGGATGAGCAAGGAGGTTTCAGAGTGGGTAGGGGATGTGTAGATCAAGTGTTTACATTGAAGCATATATGTGAACAGTATTTAGATAAAGGTAGGGAAGTTTTTATTGCATTTATGGATTTAGAAAAGGCATATGATAGAGTGGATAGAGGAGCAATGTGGCAGATGTTGCAAGTATATGGAATAGGTGGTAAGTTATTAAATGCTGTAAAGAGTTTTTATGAGGATAGTGAGGCTCAGGTTAGGGTGTGTAGAAGAGAGGGAGACTACTTCCCGGTAAAAGTAGGTCTTAGACAGGGATGTGTAATGTCACCATGGTTGTTTAATATATTTATAGATGGGGTTGTAAAGGAAGTAAATGCTAGGGTGTTCGGGAGAGGGGTGGGATTAAATTTTGGGGAATCAAATTCAAAATGGGAATTGACACAGTTACTTTTTGCTGATGATACTGTGCTTATGGGAGATTCTAAAGAAAAATTGCAAAGGTTAGTGGATGAGTTTGGGAATGTGTGTAAAGGTAGAAAGTTGAAAGTGAACATAGAAAAGAGTAAGGTGATGAGGGTGTCAAATGATTTAGATAAAGAAAAATTGGATATCAAATTGGGGAGGAGGAGTATGGAAGAAGTGAATGTTTTCAGATACTTGGGAGTTGACGTGTCGGCGGATGGATTTATGAAGGATGAGGTTAATCATAGAATTGATGAGGGAAAAAAGGTGAGTGGTGCTTTGAGGTATATGTGGAGTCAAAAAACGTTATCTATGGAGGCAAAGAAGGGAATGTATGAAAGTATAGTAGTACCAACACTCTTATATGGGTGTGAAGCTTGGGTGGTAAATGCAGTAGCGAGGAGACGGTTGGAGGCAGTGGAGATGTCCTGTTTAAGGGCAATGTGTGGTGTAAATATTTTACAGAAAATTCGGAGTGTGGAAATTAGGAGAAGGTGTGGAGTTAATAAAAGTATTAGTCAGAGGGCAGAAGAGGGGTTGTTGAGGTGGTTTGGTCATTTAGAGAGAATGGATCAAAGTAGAATGACATGGAAAGCATATAAATCTATAGGGGAAGGAAGGCGGGGTAGGGGTCGTCCTCGAAAGGGTTGGAGAGAGGGGGTAAAGGAGGTTTTGTGGGCAAGGGGCTTGGACTTCCAGCAAGCGTGCGTGAGCGTGTTAGATAGGAGTGAATGGAGACGAATGGTACTTGGGACCTGACGATCTGTTGGAGTGTGAGCAGGGTAATATTTAGTGAAGGGATTCAGGGAAACCGGTTATTTTCATATAGTCGGACTTGAGTCCTGGAAATGGGAAGTACAATGCCTGCACTTTAAAGGAGGGGTTTTGGGATATTGGCAGTTTGGAGGGATATGTTGTGTATCTTCATATGTGTATGCTTCTAGACTGTTGTATTCTGAGCACCTCTGCAAAAACAGTGATAATGTGCGAGTGTGGTGAAAGTGTTGAATGATGATGAAAGTATTTTCTTTTTGGGGATTTTCTTTCTTTTTTGGGTCACCCTGCCTCGGTGGGAGACGGCCGACTTGTTGAAAAAAAAAAAAAAAAAAAAAAAAAAAAAAAAAAAAAAATATATATATATATATATATATAAACAAACACAAAATATATTTTTCTCGTTAGGTTCAGAATGACTTTTGCGGAATTATTGCATACACAAATTTTAGTTTGCCTTATTCGGCAAGAAGAGGATAATTTCTGTTCCTTGAATTAAGAGCTCTTCACCAACATCAAGGCACAGTATTTAAGGATATTGTGCTTAATGATCATGGCAACGGCAGGGAATGAGAAATGCGAAACAATTAGGCTTGATCAAAGGAAGCAGATGGTAGCTACAGTTCCGTAGATCAAGAGCCTTTCACCAGCGTCAAGGTCCTGGCCCCTAAAGGACCAGTAAAAACGAGGTTGTACGGTGGCTTGGTGGTTAATGCTCTCGCTTCACACGGCGAGGGCCTGGGTTTGATTCCCAGCCAGAGTAGAATCAGAGGGCGTGTTTCTTTCCACCTATTGTCTATGTTCCCCATCAGTAAAATGGGTAACTGGGTGTTAGTCGATTGGTGTGGGTCGCATCCTGGGACAAAACTTACCTAATTTGCCCGAAATGTTCAGCATAAGAAGGGGATTTCTATGTAGTAGTATGTCAGCTAGAACTGTATTACATGTACTTGTAGTAAATAAAGATATTATTATTATAAGAGGTAAGCAAAACATTGTAGCTAACAGTACAAAACGGCGCGAGAGCAAAGCTGTGTGACTCATTATCTTCAACACGGAAAACTAAGTTTATTTAACTTACGCAAGAACATATTATACAGGTTTCCTGTGTACACACCGTTGAAGCAAGTTGGGCTTGCTTGCTGGTAGAATTTGTAGCACTTCAATGCAAGCTAATGAATGTTACGAGCACTACTGGGAGTGGAGTGACGATATCGTATGCAAAAACGAAAACAGCCTGGAGTGATGGTAAAAGCCGAGAGTGAAGGTAGGAACAGGCTCAAGGTGTACGAGCAGTTTGGAGTGAAGTCAAGGTAAGAAGCATCTAGGGTAAGAATGAAGGCAAGAACAGTCTGGGGTGAAGGTAAAAGTAACTTAGAATGAGAGTAATAGTAAGATTAGCCTGGAGTGAGAGACTGTGTGAGGCGGCGGTCACTGAGAGACACTGGTGGTAGTGGTTGCTGCTGTTTTCTTAGCTCAGGATGTCCGGTACTTCACGTTTTCCCAGAAAGTTTTTCTACAACCAGTGAAACGCCAAACAAAATGTTGTCGCTCCTAAATATTTAAGTTTTGCAAATGAATGTTTATATGCTATATGGACGATGTCCGTGTGTGTGTGTAATCACCTAGTTGAGTTTGCAGGCGTCGAGTCCTAGCTCCTGGCCCTGCCTCTTCACTGGTCGCTACTAGGTCACTCTCCCTGAACCAGCTTTATCATACCTCTGCTTAAAGCTATGTATGGATCCTGCCTCCACTACATCGCTTCCCAAACTATTCCACTTCCTGACTACTCTGTGGCTGAAGAAATACTTCCTAACATCCCTGTGATTCATCTGTGTTTTCAACTTCCAACTGTGTCCCCTTGTTGCTGTGTCCAATCTCTTGTTGAGTTCCTCACATACTTCACGGTCATTTCTTGTTGTCTCTCCTCCTTCCTTCCTTAGTCTGATTACCTGGTCCTTGACAGTTGTTTTCCTCCTGATGTGGCTGTATAACAGCTTCGGGTCAGATTTGGCTTTCGCTGCTATGTCGTTTTCATATTGTCGTTGGGCTTCCCTTCTTATCTGTGCATATTCATTTCTTGCTCTACGACTGCTCTCCTTATTCTCCTGGGTCTTTTGCCTTCTATATTTCTTCTATTCCCTAGCACACTTGGTTTTTGCCTCCCTGCATCCTTGGGTGAACCATGGGCTCATCCTGGCTTTTTCATTATTCCTGTTACCCTTGGGTACAAATCTCTCCTCAGCCTCCTTGCACATTGTTGTTACATATTCCATCATCTCATTAACTGGCTTCCCTGCCAGTTCTCTGTCCCACTGAACCCCGTTCAGGAAGTTCCTCATTCCCGTGTAGTCCCCTTTCTTGTAGTTTGGCTTCATTCGCCCTGGCCTTCCTTCCCCCTCCACTTGTATTATTATTATTATAATCAAAAAGAAGCGCTAAGCCACAAGGGCTATACAGCGCTGCAGGGTAGGGAAGGAAGCAAGGGAATTGGATGGCAGAAGGGAGGGGGGATGATCAGCAGGTTACAGAAAACAGTGGGGCAGGGGATAGTACGGGGGTAGAGGGTAGCAAGAGATACAAGTAGAAAGGGCTGAAAGTATCAGAATTTGTGAAGTAAGTCAGTCGTTGTCAAAAAGTCAATGAGAGAGTCCGGATGAAAGGTGGGTCCATCAGCGAGAAGGGAAGGTAAAGAGAGAGCAGCGGGGCGAAGACGACGACAGAGGTAAATTCTGCGTGCTCGTTGATAAAGTGGGCAGTCCAACAGAATGTGGCTGACTGATAATGGAGCTTGGCAATTCTCACAGAGAGGAGCAAGACGCCTCTCCATGAGATATCCATGAGTAAGACGAGTATGGCCAATGCGAAGACGGGAGAGAGTAGTCTCCCAACCTCGACACTGGTGATAAGAAGACGGCCAGTAACCTATACTCGGTTTAATAGACTGAAGTTTGTTGCCGAGCATAGTAGACCAACGTTGTTGCCAACGGGTGTGAAGGTGGGAAGATATTACAGCAAAATAGTCCGTACATGGAATACCTCTATAAGAAACTGGTAGGTCATGTACTGCTGACCGCGCAGCAGTGTCTGCCTGTTCATTGCCCTGTACGTCAACATGACCAGGGACCCAACAAAAAACAATATCTTTATGCTTAGTAAAGATGCGGCGTAGCCAAAGTTGGATACGGAGGACTAAGGGGTGAGGTGTATCAAATTTTTTTATAGCCTGTAAAGCACTAAGGGAGTCTGAGACAACCACAAATGATGACACAGGCATAGATGCAATACGGATAAGTGCTGTAAGGATGGCATATAATTCAGCAGTAAAAATACTAGCTGAAGATAGTAAATGCCCTTGTACGACGCTGTCCGGAAACACTGCTGCGAATCCTACGCCGTCAGAAGACTTAGAGCCATCTGTGTACACAGCAATGGCATGAGAATGAGAGTGAAAGTGGTCAAGAAAAAGAGAGCGGGAAGCGACCGTAGACAGTTGGGCTTTCGAGCAAGGGAGGGAGAAAGAACAGACTCGAACAGCTGGAACTTCCCAGGGGGGTAGGGAAAAGTGAGATGCTACATGTACATAGAAAGGTGGTAGTTGAAGAGAAGACAAGAGCGAATGAAGGCGAAGAGAGAAGGGACGGAGTAAGCAGGGGCGGCGAACAAATAAAGAATGTCTACTAATATCAGTGACCATTCTATAAATGGAAGGATTGCGGAGATCATGAGAGCGTACATAGTAGCGCAGGCAATGGGCATCACGGCGATCGGATAAGGATGGAACGTTCGCTTCTGCATAGAGGCTTTCGACAGGGGAAGAGCGAAAAGCACCAAGGCATAAACGTAATCCTTGGTGATGAATGGGGTTAAGGCTAGAGAGAGTAGCAGGAGATGCCGCTGAATAGATCTGGTCACCATAATCAAGTTTCGATAAAATAAGGGTGGAATGTAGGTGAAGGAGGGTTCGACGATCAGCTCCCCACGAAAGATGAGCAAGGGTTTTAAGAAGGTTCAGCCGGCTGTGACAAGTTGCCTTCAGAGAGGTAATGTGAGGTTTCCAGGATAACCTACGATCAAAGAGGAGGCCCAGAAACTTAACTGTATCACGTTCAGGGATACGTGAGCCATAGAGGTACAAAGGATGATCAGAGATGACAGAGCGTCTAGTGAAAGTGATTTGGTGGGTTTTAGTGCTGGAAAATTTAAACCCATGTGTGGTGGCCCAATTGGAAACACGGTCGACTGCATGCTGGAGAGAAACTGTAAGGAGGTGACAGTCAGCGCCTGCACAGGCAATAGCGAAGTCATCAACATAGAGTGATGACCAAATATTTGATGGAAGACTAGAGGCCAAATCATTAATAGCAAGGAGAAAAAGTGTTGTGCTCAGAACACATCCCTGGGGGACACCTTCAGCTGCTTGGGGATTAGCGTGGACGGTTACAAAGCATGGCTTGCTTCTACAGTGTTTTAAAAGCTGAGGTTGGAGAGTTGAAGGAGGAGGTCTTGCTTCTCCAGGAGGAGATTAGGAGGCTGAAGGTCCACCTCAATGGGCCTGGGAGAGAGTGTGAGGTGGTTGGAGATGTGGGGAATGAGGCTTCTAGCAGTGAGGTGCAGTCTGTCTCTCACTGTGAGGAGGCTGTAGGTGGGGTGGTAGCAACGGCTACCAGCAGTGAGGTGCAGCCCAGCACCTGCTACAAGTGGCGAGTTGTTCACAGTAATGGGAGGCGCATCAGAGTAAGGAAAGTTAAGAGTGCAGATCTGAAGGTAGGAAATCGCTTCTCTGTTCTCCAGGATGAATGTACTTCAGTGGCCAGTGAAGGTAAGGGTACTACTGCCCCTGCTAATGAAGGTAAGCGCATTCTTGTGGTTGGTGACTCTCAGGTAAGATATGTTGATCGTGCTTTTTGTAATAGGAATAAGAAGATGAGAGATAGAGTGTGCTTCCCTGGAGCTGGTGTTGGGGACATTGTCAACAGACTGGATAATATCATGTCAGGTAATGGGAACAAGCCCATTATCTGTCTCAGTGCTGGTGGAAATGATATTGGGAAGGGTAGGAGAGAAGAGCTGCTAGATAAGTACAGGTCAGCTATAGATTTCATTAAGTCTAAGGGAGGGATCCCAATCATATGTAGCATCTTGCCTAGAAGGGGAGTAGGAAATGAATGGTTGTCTAGGGCAATTGGTGTAAATTGCTGGCTAGACAGATACTGCAAGGAACTTGCAATCCCATTCATTGACAACTGGAACAACTTTTATGGCAAACATGATATGTATGCAAGGGATGGGGTTCATCTCTCTGGGGCAGGGGTGGTAGCACTTGCAGACTCGATTGAGAAGGCCATTGGTGAAATGCCTATGATTTTAAACTGATGGAAGATAGAGGTATGGGTGTGTGTGGGAAACAAGCAGGTTGCAACACTAGGGTTGGAAACAGTAAATGTATAAAAGGCATTCAGCATGAAGTTATAAATAAAGACAATAGAACAGGTCAGCAAACAAAGGGGGACAGGAGAGGGCAGCAAGGGACTAGCTCCCTTAAGGTTTACTATACTAATAGCAGGAGTGTTAGAAATAAGATAGATGAGCTAAGATTAATTGCAAGTGCAGGAAACATGGATATTATTGCTATAACAGAGACCTGGCTCAATCTGAAAGATAGAGAGATGCCCTCTGAATGTCACATACAAGGCTATAAATTATTCCACACTGACAGGGTCAACAGGAAAGGTGGTGGAGTAGCGATGTATGTCAGAGACAATTTAAATTGTTGTGTTAGACAAGATATTAAATTAGAAGCGTCAGCCACTGAATCTGTTTGGTTACAGCTTCTCGAGGGCCGAGAAAAACTAATTTTGGGTGTGATTTACAGGGCCCCAAATCTTGATAGGGAGTGCAGTAAACTTCTATGGGACGAAATTCGTAAGGCATCTACATACGAAAATGTTGTGCTAATGGGAGATTTCAACTATAGACAGATTGACTGGAGCAATTTGACAGGAAATTTAGAGTCGGGTGACTTTCTTGATACGATCCAGGATTGTTTTTTAAAACAGTTTGTGACAGAGCCAACTAGGGGAAATAACCTCCTTGACTTGGTTCTTGCCAGTAGGGAAACACTAATTAATAATCTTGAGGTTAATGATGAGCTTGGGGAGAGTGATCACAAATCACTCAGTTTTAACATATCATGGAATTCCCCTAATAATGGCAATCAAGTCTCCGTCCCTGACTTTCGCTTGGCTGATTTCATAGGACTGAAAAATTACTTAGGTGGGCTGAACTGGAATGACCTGACTAGGGGTCAGGTAGGTGGTGATGGTTGCCGATATGATGCTTTCCAGGGCATAGTTCTAGCTGCTCAGTCAAATTATGTTCCAAATAGGGAAATCAGATCAAACAAAAATGATCCTAAATGGATGAACAATAGATTAAAATATCTGATTGGTCAAAAGAGAGGCATATATAGGCAAATCAAAAGAGGAGAGGGGCAATTAAGAAATCGATATATTCAGTTAAAGAGAGAAATAAAAAAGGGAATTAGAAAAGCAAATAGAGATTATGAGGTTAAAGTTGCAAGAGAATCGAAGACTAACCCAAAAGGATTCTTTCAGGTATACAGAAGTAAGATCAGGGACAAGATAGGCCCACTCAAAAGTTCCTCGGGTCAGCTCACTGACAGTGATAAGGAAATGTGTAGAATTTTTAACACATACTTCCTCTCAGTTTTTACACAGGAGGATACCAGCGATATTCCAGTAATGATAAATTATGTAGAACAGGACGATAATAAACTGTGCACTATTAGGGTCACAAGTGACATGGTCCTTAGGCAAATAGATAAATTAAAACCTAACAAATCCCCAGGCCCTGATGAACTGTATGCAAGGGTTCTAAAGGAATGTAAAGAGGAGCTTAGCACACCTTTGGCTAATCTTTTCAACATATCACTACAAACTGGCATGGTGCCAGATAAGTGGAAAATGGCAAATGTGATACCTATTTTCAAAACAGGTGACAGGTCCTTAGCTTCGAACTATAGACCAATAAGCCTAACCTCCATAGTGGGAAAATTTATGGAATCAATAATTGCCGAGGCAGTTCGTAGCCACCTTGAAAAGCATAAATTAATCAACGAATCTCAGCATGGTTTTACAAAGGGGCGTTCCTGCCTTACGAATTTATTAACTTTTTTCACTAAGGTATTTGAGGAGGTAGATCATGGTAATGAATATGATATTGTGTATATGGACTTCAGTAAGGCTTTTGACAGGGTCCCACATCAGAGACTATTGAGGAAAATTAAAGCACATGGAATAGGAGGAGAAATTTTTTCCTGGATAGAGGCATGGTTGACAAATAGGCAGCAGAGAGTTTGCATAAATGGGGAGAAATCAGAGTGGGGAAGCGTCACGAGCGGTGTTCCACAGGGGTCAGTGTTGGGCCCCCTGCTGTTCACAATCTACATAAACGACATAGATGAGGGCATAAAGAGCGACATCGGCAAGTTTGCCGATGACACCAAAATAGGCCGTCGAATTCATTCTGACGAGGACATTCGAGCACTCCAGGAAGATTTGAATAGACTGATGCAGTGGTCGGAGAAGTGGCAGATGCAGTTTAATATAGACAAATGCAAAGTTCTAAATGTTGGACAGGACAATAACCATGCCACATATAAACTAAATAATGTAGATCTTAATATTACGGATTGCGAAAAAGATTTAGGAGTTCTGGTTAGCAGTAATCTGAAACCAAGACAACAGTGCATAAGTGTTCGCAATAAAGCTAATAGAATCCTTGGCTTCATATCAAGAAGCATAAATAATAGGAGTCCTCAGGTTGTTCTTCAACTCTATACATCCTTGGTTAGGCCTCATTTAGATTATGCTGCACAGTTTTGGTCACCGTATTACAGAATGGATATAAATTCTCTGGAAAATGTACAAAGGAGGATGACAAAGATGATCCCATGTATCAGAAACCTTCCCTATGAGGATAGACTAAGGGCCCTGAAACTGCACTCTCTAGAAAGACGTAGAATTAGGGGGGATATGATTGAGGTTTATAAGTGGAAGACAGGAATAAATAAAGGGGATGTAAATAGTGTGCTCAAAATATCTAGCCTAGACAGGACTCGCAGCAATGGTTTTAAGTTGGAAAAATTCAGATTCAGGAGGGATATAGGAAAGTACTGGTTTGGTAATAGAGTTGTGGATGAGTGGAACAAACTCCCAAGTACCGTTATAGAGGCCAGAACGTTGTGTAGCTTTAAAAATAGGTTGGATAAATACATGAGTAGATGTGGGTGGGTGTGAGTTGGACCTGATAGCTTGTGCTAACAGGTCGGTTGCCGTGTTCCTCCCTTAAGTCAATGTGACCTGACCTGACTAGGTTGGGTGCATTGGCTTAAGCCGGTAGGGACTTGGACCTGCCTCGCATGGGCCAGTAGGCCTTCTGCAGTGTTCCTTCGTTCTTATGTTCTTATGTTCTTATTATTAACCCGAACACGGAAATGCCTGTCAGTTAAAAAGTTCTTAAGGAAGGATGGTAGATTGCCTCGAAGGCCTAAGGAGTGGGCTTGGGCTAAAATATTATACCTCCAAGTTGTGTCATATGCCTTCTCAAGGTCAAAAAATATGGCAATAACTGAGTGGTTATTCGCAAAGGCATTACGAACATACGTATCCAAGCGCAGTAAGGGGTCTATGGTAGAACGTCCCTTACGAAAGCCATATTGACGAGTGGAGAGACTGTTGTGTGTCTCTAAATACCACACTAAACGTCTATTTACTAGACGTTCCATTACTTTGCAAACTGCACTGGTAAGAGCAATGGGACGATAGTGGGAGGTTTCATGTCCCGTAGTGCCTGGTTTGCGGAAAGGGAGAACAATGGCGGATTTCCACAGCTGTGGAAGAACTCCTTGTGACCAAATAAGATTGTAAAGGCGTAATAGGACTGCAAGGGCTGACTGATGTAAATGTTGTAGCATACGAATATGAATGTCGTCGGGCCCAGCTGCCGATGATCGACAAGCTGAGAGTGTTGCTTCCAGTTCTTGAAGTGTAAAAGGCACATTATACTGTTCTTCTCTGAGAGAAGAAAAGTCCAAGGGTGCTAACTCTCTGGCAGACTTTGAGGAAAGAAATGAGGGGCATAGATGGAGTCCCTGAGAAATACGGACCAGATGATTGCCAATTTCATTGGCAACATCTAGTGGGTTTGCTATATCAACACCGGCAACTCGCAGAACAGGAGCCGGGTCAGGAGAATATTTACCACTCAGTTTTCGTACTTTTTTCCAGACTGCACTTATAGAGGAAGCAGAGGTGATGGTGGAGACATAATCTCGCCAGCAAGTGCGTTTAGCGTCATGAATGACACGGCGAGCGATCGCACGCTTCTGTTTAAAATCAAGGAGTCGCTCTGTGGTTCTATTGTACCGGTACCTGCCCCATGCAGCGCGTTTCAAACGTACTGCACGAGCACAAGCAGGAGACCACCAAGGCACGCATTTCTGAGAATGCCTGCCCGAAGTTTGGGGTATAGAATGAGAAGCTGTGGTGAAAACGGAGGACGAGAAGAGGTGTAAAAGCTCATCGATGGAGGATGAAGAAGGAACCTCTTTAAAAACAGTCAGGTGTGAGTAAAGGTTCCAATTTGCCCGATTAAATTGCCAGCGTGGGGTGCGAAGAGGTGGCGAATATGAAGGGGAAGTAAGAATGATTGGGAAATGATCACTGTCATGTAAGTCCGGGAGAACAGACCAAGTAAAGTCTAATGCGCCGGAGGAAGAGCAAACTGAGAGATCGATGCAAGAGAGAGTATGAGTCCGAGGATCAAAATGGGTGTGAGTACCTGTATTTAAAACATGGAGGGGGTGGGTGGCAAGAAAAGCCTCTAACTGAATTCCACGGGAATCACAGTGAGACCCTCCCCAGAGGAAATGGTGGGCATTAAAATCACCAAGTAACAGAATCGGTGGCGGTAATGACGAAACAAGGAAGGTAAAATCCGGAATAGATAATGCCCGAGAAGGAGAGAGATATAAAGAACAGAGCGTATACCACCTATGTAAGTGGATACGGGCTGCTGTGTAATGCAGCGAAGTATGAATAAATAGCTGATGGTACGGAATATCAGTGCGGAGAAGAAGGGCACTTTCATTAAAGGTCCCATCAGGAAAAGGATCTGAAGAATACAATAAATTATAGCCTGAGATGTGAGAAATAACAGCAGAGTGTAATTTTGGTTCCTGTAAGCAAACACCAACAGGGGCAAACTGGGAGAGTAACATCTGAAGCTCACCCCGATTACCCCTGAGGCCGCGTATATTCCACTGTAAAAAGGCCATGATTGGCAATGATAAAGATACTTGAAATCCGCAGGTAAGGGTTCCTACGGACTAGAAGGGTTAGAAAAGTCCACATGCGGAGGCAGTGGAAAATGTTCAAGCAGCGAAGGAACGGTGCGCTGTGAAGAAAGGAGTTGCGCAGATGGAGCAGAGGAGAGAGAAAGAGCGGAAGGTGGATCAGTGTCCATTGATGGTTTGGTCTCTGCAATATATTCAGAGATTGCTTCAAGTGTTTCAGAATTCAGAGATGTCGTATGGGAGACAATATTGGGAATGGTAGGGGGAGGATGAGTAAAGATTGGAACTGTATTGGACTGTACCAAGGTAGGGGGGGGCGAAAGGGTGGAGGGAACTGGAGAAGCGTGGCAGGGGACAGAAGAGACAGGAACCTGGGAGGTGGCAGAAGAGGAAGAAACTTGGGAGGGAACAGGGGAGGAAGGTACATTACGAGGAGGAGGGTGAACCTCTGCACTTGTAACTGAGCCAGTGAGAGGGGAAGAACTAGGGACAGAGACAGGGAGGGTAAAATGAGGAGGTGGAAGATGGGTAGGAGGTGTTACCGGACCTTTTTTTGACTTTTGAGAAGTAGAGGGACGATTGGGAAGAGGTGTCGTACGAGGTCTCGTCGATACTGAGGCTTGTAAGAGAGAACTCGAAGAAGCGAGATTAGACTGAGGCGTTGAAGTAGGGACGTCTGAGCCGAGGACAGCAAAAGGATTAGATACAGGAGTGATTATGGGAGAGGTAACCACAGAGGTGGGTGTAGAAGATGGGATACCAGAAGTGGGGGGACGTTTTGAAACACGGGAATAAGAAACACGTGGGAGTCTCCCTTGGAGGCGGAGATGAGAAACTGCCATGGCATAAGGGAGACCTTCTGTCTCTTTGAGGTAACGGATTTCCCGCTCGTTTAAATAGACCTGACAACGGCGAGAGTACGAAGGGTGAGCCTCATGACAGTTAAGGCAAGAGGGAGATCGATTGCAAGACGTATTAGAATGGTCATCGGCACCACAGACTGGGCATTCGGCGATAGATCTGCAATATTTCGCTGGATGGCCAAATCGCCAGCAATTTCTACACTGTTGTGGTGTAGGGATCACCTTTCGAACTTGTAACCGATGTCCTGCTATATAAACGGAGGATGGGAGTTCTCGGCTGTCAAAAGTTAAACGAGCCACATTGCTAGGGTATCGTCTCCGCCCACGGGCAGGAAGAACGTAAGTGTCTACCTTGAGGATTGGGAGATCTTGGAGTTCCAGCTGTTCTAGAATGTCGGTGCCACATGTCTGGAAATTTTGTTGAACTATGGTATGGGGCAGAATAACGGTACCACTACAAGAATTGAGGGAATGATGTTTTTCAAGGGTGACAGGAACAGTATCTATATGGGAAAGACGAGAGAGCTCACGAGCCTGGGTAGCATTCTGTACGGTAATGATGCGCGTACCGCTCTTAAGAGCATGAAAAGAAATATCTTTACCAACATGGCGTAGGAGTGCCTTGCCAATACTATGGTCAGAAAGATAGGCAGTAGAGGAAGTTGGTCGTAAAGTGAAGAATTTAGTCCACTGTTCAGTCTGAAACTGAGCGTGGAAAGGTAGTGAAGGACGTGTCGATCGTTTCTGAGAAGAACGAGAAGGTGAAGGTGGAGAAGTATCATCAGCAGGTAATTGTCGTTGACGTTTAGGCGTGGGACCAGAGTTGGTCCGACGTGGAACGGGTCGGCGATTTGAAAATTGCCGCACCGTAGAGGGAGAGGCCGGAAGCATAGTCAGAGGAGAGCGAAGGTCTGATAAATCGAAGGAGTCAGTCGAGGCCTCAGTACCTGAAGCGGGTGAGGAAACAGCACCGGCAATAGGTACAGAGGCATGAGGAATGTCTGAAGAGTGGTCCAAAGACGAGGCGGGGTCAGAACGGGGTGCGGTATCAAGAAGGGGCCCGGGGGTACCAGGTTCATGGACTAGGGCTGCCATGGTTAGGTTACTTCTTTCTTTTTGTTTTTAAGAAAAAAAAAGAAAGAAGAAAAGAAAATAAAAATAAAAAAAAGAAAAAAAAAAAAAAGGGGGGACCGGGGAGGGATAGTTCCTAGGAGGAATGAAAGGGCCAGAAATCTCCCTCCGCGCCCAAGAGGACTCGACACCGCTAGTAGCGCAGATGCAGCATGGAACCCGTGCCATACCCTACCCTTCATGCCAGTAAACCAGCAATCTGGGATAGCAACCTCACATCTGCCGAGCTACCTCGGTGGACAAAAGAGAGGGCGGCCGGATATCCGCCACAAAGCATACCTCCTTCAGCCACCACCCCCGGAATCCGAAAGGTGGCTTCCAGAGATACACCCGTCGCCCAAAAGACACCCAAAGCTACTCCGGGATACCGGAGAGGGATCGGGACATCCCTAGGCAATCCAGATTCCACGGCAAACTACGCCACCGCCAAGAAACCTCAACGGAATGGGATGGACCCCGGTGTCCTTTCCCCTACCTAGGAACTAGTGCGCCTGTGGGAGAAATCACGAAGGCTAAAAAGAGGAAGGGCAAAAGGGAGGGGTGAGGAGGAGGAGGAGGAATGGAAAAAGGGGAGGATGGGGAGGATGGGATAGGGGAGGGGAGAATGGGGGGTAATTAGGTTCGGTCTGAGGAAGAAGACCGACAGGGCTAATTCCTCAGACCAAGAGCCTCTTCACCACGCCAAGGAGCCCCCTTTGAAGAGGCCTCCACTTGTAGCTCTACTGTGTATTCGAAGCTTAAAACCACATGATTGCTGGCCCTAAGGGGTCTTTCATATGTGATGTCCTCAATATCTGCACTACTCAAGGTGAATACTAGGTCCAGTCTCGCTGGTTCATCCTCTCCTCTATCTCTTGTAGTGTCCCTTACGTGTTGGTACATGAAGTTTTCCAGTACCACCTCTATCATCTTAGCCCTCCATGTATCTTGGCCCCCATGTGCCTCCAAGTTATCTCAATCAATTTCCTTGTGGTTAAAGTCACCCATGATCAGGAGCTTTGCCCTGCATGCATGAGCTCTTCTGGCCACTGCAGCCAGTGTGTCAACCATTGCTCTATTGCTCTCATCATATTCTTGCCTTGGCCTCCTGCTATGTAATCACATATAATTGCATAGCGTTCCTGCTATGTAATCACTTGCTTCTACGTTGTCTCCTCTCTCCAGCTCATCAAAATTCCATCGGTTTTTCAGCAGTGCAACTCCTCCACCCCCCCTGTTCCCTCTGTCTTTCCTCAGGATCTGGTATCCTGTTGGAAAGATGGCATCTGTTATCATACCTGTAAGCTTGGTTTCTGTGAGAGCTATGATGTCCGGTGATGCCTCTTTGACTCTTTCGTGCCACTCCTCCCACTTATTTGTTGTTCCATTAGTGTTTGTGTACCATGCCTTCAGTTTCCTCTCCAACACTGTGGTTTGGGGCCTGTGAGGGTGGGAGACCTGGTATCATACTGTGGGATTCTATAGCTCGGTGTTGGGTGGAAGCTGTGAGTATGGATTGTAGTTTGTGTTGGGATGGTGTGATAGGTTGTGGGGTTCTGAGGATGGTTCTGTGTGTGCTTGCCCTTGCTGCTCTGTCCTGCTCTGATTGACCTCTGCATGTTCTGTCCTTGTCTCCTTTCCTAGCTCCTTTCACTTTTTTGTCCTCTCCCTCAGCTGCTGTAGTTCTGCTTGTGTTCTGTCTCTGTCTAGGAACACCGTCTTGTACTCTGCCAAGTACTTCAACCATGGTTTCTCTTGGAGGATCCTGTTCCGCACTGTTTCTGTCCTGAGAATCAGCTTGATCGGTCGTTTTCTCCCCTTCAAGTACCCCCCTATTCTCTGAAAATTTACAATCTTGTCCATGTCTTCTTCACCTATTTCTGTGATGTTCTCAGTCTCCTTTCTTTCTGCTTGCCATCTTTCAGTGTGTGTCCTTTCCTCTCTCTCAGGAAGCCCATGGATAAACACTGATTTTGCCCTTTCCTCCTCCCATTGCCTCTCCCTCTGTGACTCTGGTTCCTGTCTGTGCGTTGTCATTTTCTCCCTTGATTTTTCCAGTGGCTCTTGGTAGCATGGTGTTGTGCCTCTGCATTTGACCTATCACCCTCTCCATCTGCACCCAGCTGCTCTTCCCTTTCACTGCCTGTTCGGCCTCTCAGCTTCACATGCTGTGTCTTCTCTGGTCAATGCCCCTGTAACTCGCTTCAGCCTGTTTACCTCATATTCTAGGACCCTTATCATGGCTATTGCAGTTTTGACTTGTGCCTCCCAATTCTTCTTCTTCTCCAACCTCTTTTCCAATTTCACAGAAAGCTCTGTCTCCATTTTTTTCAGAGAGCTCTCCTAATTTTCTCTCCCACTCTTGTTCCAGCCTTTTCCACTGCTCCTCCATCCACTCCTCCCTACCAGAACCCTTCTCATCTGATCCCTGGTTCCTTCCACTCCCACCATTTTTTCCTTCTTTTTTACCTTTTCTTCCCTTTCTTTTTTCTTTCTTTTTTTTGAAAAAGAGTGAGAGAGATAGAAAGAGAGAAGGGAAAGGTAGGAGAGAGAGAGAGGGGGGGAGAGTGAGAAGGGAAAAGGGGGGAGAGAGAGCAAGAGAGAGAGAGAGAGAGAGAGAGAGAGAGAGCCAGGAAGCTTACAGCACTTTGCCGTATCTCCCATCTGCTTGACAGTAGGGGTTGCAAGATCCTGTACGAGGCACAAGTACGCTTGCACCTTGAGTATGCTCCACTTTCTTGGTTTGCCTGCCCCCCCTCTCATCTGCGACTGCTTGACAGAGTAGAGAACAGAGCAAGACGTCTCATCTCTCGCCTGGACCCATCCTGGATAGATCTGTCATTTCAGCAGAGCCTTCAACATAGGAGGGATGTGGGTGGCCTTACTGTTATGTACAAGGCCAATATTGTCAAAATACCACACTTGGATCCACTTCGAGGACAGCGTGAAACAAGCTTTTATGCCACAAGACGGGCAGAAAGCAGCAACTTCACTCTGGCTGTACCCTTCTCCAGAACATCACTCCATCTGAGATCATACATACCCAGGATGACTAGAGTATGGAACACATTCGTACAGCATAATGATGTCAACGAGATAAAGTCAGTTGATCAAATGAAAATGCTGGCCCACAGATGGCTCCAACTTCATCCTGTTTCCTACTTGTATGTCTCATAACAATAAAAATGCTTTCAAATGAGCTGATGTAGGTAACAGCTCTTAGCTTGCCAATAAAGTTAGGAATCCTTAACCTGTAAATAGCTGTCAATAAAGCTAGGGATCCTTAACCTTGTCAAACCCTTTGTAAAAAAAAAAAAAAAAAAAAAAAAGAGAGAGAGGGCAAAGAGAGGGGAGAGAGAGAGGGCAAATAGAGGGGAGAGAGAGGGGAGAAGGTGGAGAGAGGGGGGAGATGGAAGAGAGAGAGGGAAGAGAGAGGAGAGGGGGAAAGATAGGGGAGGAAGGGAGAGAGAGATGGGAAATGGGAGAGGGGAGAGATAATGAGAGGGGGAGATATATTAGAGGGGGAGAGATGTTAGAGGCGAGAGATGGGAGAGGGGAGACAGAGAGAGGCAGAGAGATAGGTAGAGAGAGCATGTGCGTGCATGTACACATGTACATATGAGTACTCACCTAATTGTACTCAACTAATTGTGGTTGCAAGGGACGAGACTCAGCTCCTGGCCCGGCCTCTTCACTGAGCACTACTAGGTCCTCTCTCTCCCTGCTCCATGAGCTTTATCATAAATCATCTTAAAGCTATGTATGGTTCCTGCCTCCACTACATCACTTTCTAGGCTATTCCACTTCCTGACTACTCTATGACTGAAGAAATACTTCATAACATCCCTTTAACTCATCTGGGTCTTCAACTTCCAATTGTGACCCCTAGTTTCTGTGTCCCCTCTCTGGAACATTCTATCTCTGTCCACCTTGTCTATTCCACACAGTACTTTGTATGTCATTATCATGTCTCCCCTAACCCTCCTGTCCTCCAGTGTCGTCAGGCCGAATTCCCTTAACCTTTCTTCGTAGGACACTCCCCTTAGCTCTGGAACTAACCTTATCGCAAACATTTTCACTTTCTCTAATTTCTTGACGTGCTTGATCAAGTGTGGGTTTCAAACAGGTGCTACATACTCCAGTATGGGCCTGACGTACACGGTGTACAGTGTCTTGAAAAATTCCTAAGGTATTGGAACGCTGTTCTCAGGTTTAGCAGGCACCCATATCCTGCAGCAGTTATCTGGTTGTGTGCTTCCGGAGTCATGCTCGGTGTTATACTCACCCCAAGATCTTTCTCCTTGAGCGAGGTTTGCAGTCGTTGGCCACCTAGCCTGTACTTCGTCTGCAGTCTTCTGTGCCCTTCCCCGATCTTCATGACTTTGCATTTGGCGGGGTTAAATTCGAGAAGCCAATTGCTGGACCAGGTGTCCAGTCTATCCAGGTTTCTTTGAAGTCCTGCCTGATCCTCATCTAATTTAATTCTCCTCATTAACTTCACATCATCTGCGAACAGGGACACTTCTGAGTCTCGCCCTTCCATCAAGTCATTCACATATACCAAAAATAGCACTGGTCCTAGGACTGACCCCTGTGGGACCCCACTCGTCACAGGTGCCCACTGTGATACCTCATCACGTACTATGACTCGTTGTTGCCTCCATGTCAGGTATTCTCTGATCCATTGCAGTGCCCTTCCCCTTATACGCGCCTGATCCTCTAGCTTCTGCACTAATCTCTTGTGAGGAACTGTATCGAAGGCCTTCTTGCAGTCCAAGAAGATGAAATCAACCCACACCTCTCTCTCATGTCTTACTTCTGTTACTTTACATAAAACTCCAGGTCTGTGACACAGGATTTGCCTTCCATAAATCCGTGCTGGTTGGCGCTTATACTCTTGTTCCGTTCCAGGTGCTCCACCACTCTCCTGATAATCTTCTCCATGACTTTGCATACTATACGCGTCAGTGACACTGGTCTATAGTTTAGTGCCTTTTCTCTGTCTCTTTTTTTAGAAATGAGAACTACATATGCCGTCTTCCATACCTCAGGTAGTTGCTCTGTTTCAAGGTATGTGTTGAAGATTGTGGCTAGTGGCACAAACAGCATATCCGCTCCCTCTCTAAGACCCACGGGGAGATGTCCGGTCCCATTGCTTTTCAGGCAATGGGACAGTTGTATGTCATCCAACACTTGGTATATTCCTTGCTGGCGTCCCCCTCTGTTCTGTCCTCCCAAAGGCCTTCCTGTCTCCACTGTAATTATTATAATTATGGGGGAGCGCTAAACCCGCAGGATTATACAGCACATGTAGGGGGATGGGAGGCATTCAGGCTCAATTCAGGGAACTGGAGCGCAGATCCAATTTCCTAGATCAAGAGCCCCTCGCCAGCACCAAGGAACCTCCCTTGAGGGGTCTCCACTGTAAATACTTCCTTAAATCTCATGTTGAGCTCCTCACATACCTCTTGATCGTTTCTTGTGAGTTGCCCACATTCTTTCCTCAGCCTGATCACCTGGTCTTTGACTGTTGTCTTCCTCCTAACGTGGCTATACAGCAGTTTCGGGTCAGACTTGACTTTCGATGCTGTTGTTGTTTTCTTACTGTTGCTGGGCCTTCCTCCTTACCTGTGCATATTCGTTGCTGGCTCTTTGACTAATCTCTTTATTTTCCTGAGTTCTTTGCCTCCGGTACCTTTTCCATTCTCTGGTACACTTAGTCTTTGCTTCCCTACACCTTCGGGTAAACCAAAGACTCGCTTTGGTCTTACCATTATTTCTATTGCCCTTGGGAACAAACCTTTCCTCTGCCTCCTTGCATTTTGTTGTTACATATTCCATCATCTCGTTTACTGATTTTCCTACCAGTTCTTTGTCCCACTGAACCTCCTGCAGCAAGTTCCTCATACCTGTACTCACCTAGTTGTGGTTGCAGGGGTCGAGTCATAGCTCCTGTCCCTGCCTCGCCTCTTCACTGGTCGCTACTGGGTCACTCTCCCTGAATCATGAGATTTATCATACCTCTGCTTAAAGCTATGTATGGATCCTGCCCCCACTACATCGCTTTCCAAACTATTCCACTTCCTGACTACTCTGTGACTGAAGAAATACTTCCTAACATCCCTGTGATTCATCTGTCTCTTCAACTTCCAACTGTGTCCCCTTGTTGCTGTGTCCCATCTCTGGAACATCCTATGTCCACCTTGTCAATTCCTCTCAGTATTTTAAATGTCATTATCATGTCCTCCCTATCTCTCCTGTCCTCCAGTGTCGTCAGGACGATTTCCCTTAACCTCTCCTCGTAGGACATACCCCTTAGCTCCGGGGCTAATCTTGCTGCAAACCTTTGCACTTTCTCTAGTTTCCTTACATGCTTGGCTAGGTGAGGGTTCCAAACTGGCACTGCATATTGCAATGTGGGCCTAACGTACACAATGCACAGGTCCTGAATGAGTCCTTATTGATGTCAAAATGCTGTTCTTAGGTTTGCCAGGCGCCCGTATGTTGCAGCAGTTATTTGGTTGTGTGCCTCAGGAGATGTGCCCGGTGTTATACACACACCAAGATCATTTTGCTTGAGTGAGGTTTGTAGGCTCTGGCCCCCCTAGACTGTACTTTATCTGTGGTCTTCTTTGCCCTTCCCCAATCTTCATGACTTTCCACTTGGTGGAGTTGAACTCCAGGAGCCAGTTTCTGGACCAGGCCTGCAGTCTGTCCAGATCCCTCTGTATTTCTGCCTGGTCCTCGTCCGATTTAACTCTTCTCATCAACTTCACATCATCTGCAAACAGGGACACTTCGGATTCTATTCCTTCCATCATGTTCACAAATACCAGAAACAGCACCAGACCTAGGACTGATCCCTATGGCACCCTGCTCGTTACAGGTGCCAACTCTAACACCTTGCCATGTACCATGACTCCCTGCTGTCTACCTGACAGGTATTCCCTGATCCATTGTAGTGCCTTCCCTGTTATCCCTGCCTGGCCCTCCAGCTTCTGCACTAATGTGGAAATGTGTCAAATGCTTTCTTACAGTCCAAGAAAATGCAATCTACCCACCCCTCTCTCTCTTGTCTTATAGCCATCACCCTGTCATAGAACTCCAGCAGGTCTGTGACACAGGATTTCCCATCCCTGTCCCACTGAGCCCCATTCAGAAAGTTTATGCTTGCGTAGTCCCCTTTCTTGTAGTTTGGCTTCACTCGTCCGGCCCTTCCTGCTTCCCCCTCCACTTGTAGCTCTACTATGTATTCGAAACTTAAAACCACATGATCACTGGCCCCCAGGGGTCTTTCATATGTGATGTCCTCAACATCTGCACTGCTCAAGGTGAATAGTAGGTCCAGTCTCTCTGCTTCATCCTCTCCTCTCTGGTGGTGCCCTTTACGTCTTGGTACATGAGGTTTTCCAGTACCACCTCCATCATCTTAGCTCTCCACATTTCTTGGCCCCCATGTGGCTCCAAGTTCTCCCAATCGATTTCCTCGTGGTTGAAGTCACCCATGATCACTAGCTTTGCCTTGCTTGCATGAGCCCTTCTGGCCCCCTCAGCCAGTGTGTCAACCATCGCTCTATTACTCTCATCATACTCTTACCTTGGCCTCCTGCTGTTCTGTGGTGGGTTATACATCACTGCAATCGCCACCTTGGGACCTCCAGACTGCAGCATTAGTACTATGTAATCTCTTGCTTCTCATCTGTCTCCTCTCTCCAGCTCATCATAATCCCATCAGTTTTTGATCAGTAGTGCCACTCCTCTACCCCCCTCTGTTCCCTCTGTCTTTCCTCAGGATCTGATATCCCGTTGGAAAGATGGCATCTGTTATCATCCCTGTGAGTGCTATGATGTCCAGTGATGCCTCTTTGACTCTTTCGTGCCACTCCTCCCACTTATTTGGTTTTCCTTCAGCATTGGTGTATCATACCTTCAGTTTCCTCTCCAACACTTGTTTTGGGGGGTCTGTGAGGGTGGGGGAACTGGCGGTGTACTGTGGGGTTCTACAGCATAGTGTGGGGTGGGAGCTGTGAGTGTGGATTGTGAACTGTGTTGGGATAGCGTGATTGGTTGTAGTGTTGTGTGTGTGCTTGCCCTTGTTGCTCTGCCCTGCTCTGGTTGTCCTTTGCTGATTCTGTCCTTGTCTCTCCTCCTAGCTCCCTTTGCTTTTGTGTCCTCTCCTTCAGTTGCTGTCATTCTGTCTTGGTCTAGGAACACCCTGTTGTATGCTGCCGAGTCCTTCAACCTTGGTTTCTCTTGGATGATCCTGTTTCACATTGTTTCTGTCCTGAGAATCAGCATGATCGTTCAAGTACCCCCCTATTCTCTGAAAATTTACAATTGCAGACATTTCCTCTTCACCTATTTCTTTGATGAAGACGAAATGCCTGAGACTAAATTTTCAGAGAAAAGGGGAGTACTTGAAGGGAAGAAAACGACTTATCAAGCCGATTCTCAGGACAGAAACAATGCGAAACAGGAACCTCCAAGAGAAACTAGTGTTTATGTGTGTGTGTACTCACCTATTTGTGGTTGCAGGAGTCGAGTCATACCTCCTGGCCCTGCCTCTTCACTGATTGCTACTGGGTCCTCTCTCTCCCGGCTCCATGAGCTTTATCAAATCTCGTCTTAAAACTATGTATGGTTCCCACCTCCACTACATCACTTTCTAGGCTATTCCACTGCCTGACAACTCTATGACTGAAGAAATACTTCCTAACATCCCTTTGACTCATCTGAGTCATCAACATCCAGTTGTGACCCCTTGTTTCTGTGTCCCATCTCTGGAACATTCTGTCTTTGTCCACATTGTCTATTCCACGCAGTATTTTATATTTCCTTATCATATCTCCCCTGATCCTCCTGTCCTCCAATGTCGTCAGGCCAATTTCCCTCAACATTTCTTCGTAGGACAATACGTTTAGCTTTGAGACTAGCCTTGTTGCAAACCTATGCACTTTCTCTAATTTCTTGACATGCTTGACCAGGTGTGGATTCCAAACTAGTGCTGCATACTCCAGTATGGGCCTGACCTATATGGTGTACAGAGTCTTGAATGATTCCTGAGGTATCGGAATGCTATCCTTAGGTCTGTCAGATGCCTGTACACTGCAGCAGTTACCTGATTGATGTGCGCCTCAGATGTGCTTGGTATTATACTCACCCCAAGATCTTTTTCCTTGAGCGAGGTTTGCAGTCTTTGGCCACCTAGACTATACTGTGTCTGCGGTCTTCTTTGCCCTTCCCCGATCTTCATGACTTTGCATTTGGCAGGGTTAAATTCAAGGAGCAAGTTGCTGGACCAGGCTTGTAGCCTGTCCAGGTCTCGTTGTAGTCCTGCCTGATCCTCTACCAATTTGATTCTCCTCATTAACTTCACATCATCTGCAAACAAGGACACTTCTGAGTCTATCCCTTCCGTTATGTCATTCACTTATACCAAAAACAGCACAGGTCCTAGGACTGACCTCTGTGGAACCCTGCTTGTCACAGGTGCCCACTCTGACACCTTGTCACGTACCATGACTTGTTGTTGCCTCCCTGTCAGGTATTCTCTGATTCATTGCAGTGCCTTTCCTGTTATGTATGAGCCTCTAACTTTTGCAGTAATCTCTTGTGAGGAACTGTGTCGAAGGCCTCAATGCAGTCCAAGAAAATGAAGTCTATCCACCCCTCTCTCTCTTATCTTACTTCTGTCACCTTGTCATAAAACTCCAGTAGGTTTGTGACACAGGATTTTCCTGCCCTGAAACCATGCTGGTTATCGATTATACACTTGTTCCTTTCCAGGTGCTCCACCAATCTACTCCTGATGATCTTCTCCATGACTCTGCATACTATACACGTTAGTGACACAGCTCTGTAGTTTAATGCCTCGTGTCTGTCTCGTTTTTAAAAAATTGGAATTACATTTGCCATCTTCCATACCTCAGGGAGTTGCCTAGTTTCAATGGATGTGCTGAAGATCTTTGTTAGTGGCACACACAGTATCTCTGCTCCCTTTCTAAGGACCCACGGAGAGATGTTGTCTAGTCCCACCACCTTTGAGGTATCAAGTTCACATAGTAGCTTCTTCACCTCTTCCTCGGTTATGTGTACCTCATCCAGCACTTGTCAGTGTACCTCCGTTCTGATTTCCTGGAGTCCTACCGGTTTCCACTGTAAATGCTCAGTCTGATTACCTGGTCCTTGACTTATTTTTCTCATGATGTGGCTATACAACAGCTTTGGGTCAGACTTGACTTTCGATGCTATGTCATTTTCGTAGTGTCACTGAGCCTCCCTTATCTATGCATATTCGTTTCTGGCTCTTTGGCTGATCTCTTTATTTTTCTGGGGTCCTTTGTTTTCTGTACCTTTTCCATTCTATAGTACACCTAGTTCTTGCCTCCCTACACCGTTGGGTGAACCTAGGACTTGTTCTGGTCGTTCCATTATGTCGGTTTCCCTTGGGAACAAACCTCTCCTCTGCCTCCTTGTATTTTGTTGTCAGGTAGTCCATCATTTCTGTTACTGGTTTTCCTGCCACTGAACGTCTTGCAGGAAGTTCCTCATGACTGTGTAGTCCCCACTTCTGTAGTTTGCTTTTCCCTATCCTATATATATACATACATACATACATACATACATGTATATATATATATATATATATATATATATATATATATATATATATATATATATATATATATATATATATATATATATATACAGTGGTCCCTCGTTGTTCGTAATTAATCAGTTCCTGGAGCCGTTACTATAAACGAAATTCACGATTTACGAATCAATTTTCCCCATAAGAAATAATGTAAATACAATTAATCCATTCCTGACACTCAGAAGTATTAAAACAAAAAAAAATTTAACATGAAATATGCATGTAGTACATAAACAATACAATGGGAAATGATGAATGAAACATTAACAGCATAACACTTACCTTTATTGGAGATTCTTCTTAGTGTATGGGAGACTGGAGGAGGAGAGAGAGTGGAGTGTTTATAGTTTGGAAGGGGAATCCCCTTCCATCAACACCTCAGGTACCATTTGCTTTTCTGGGGTTGCTTCTCTTCTCTGTTTCTTAATGCCACTAGGACCACCTTGAGAGTCACTGGAGTCCTGTCTCACAAAATAACTGTGGAGAGAGCTCTGTTTCTGGCGTCTCTTTAACACTTCCCTAAAATGGCCCAGGACTTTGTCACTGCACATGTTGCCAACCTGGCTTGCAACAATCTTGTTAGGGTGATGTTTCTCCATAAAGCTTTCTATCTTACCCCACATAGTAAAAATCTCTTTAATTTCTGAAGAAGGCACCTTCTTCCTCCTCCTCTGCAGCAAGATTCTGAGCTGCAATGTGTTGCTCTTCCTGCTGAAGCTCTTGCAGCTCCTCAGTGGTGAGCTCTTCATTGTGGTCTTCCACCAATTCTTCCACATCCTCCAAACTCACATCCAACCCCATGGAACTCCCCAGTGCCACAATTGATTTTATAACAGACATAGGCTCATTAGGGTCAGTCCCAAATTCTTCAAAATCCCTCTTGTCGACACAATCTGGCCACAATTTTCTCCAGGCAGAGTTCAAAGTCCTGGTAGTCACTCCCTCCCATGCCATACCTATAAGGGTTATGCAGTGGAGGATGCTGAAGTGTTCTCTCCAAAATCCCTTAGGGTCAAGTGAGTGTCTGTGGTCACAGTCAAGCACCTGTGAAACATTGCTTTTGTGTAGTTTTTTTTAAAGTTTGCAATAACCTGCTGGTCCATGGGCTGGAGGAGAGGAGTGGTATTCGGGGGCAAGAACTTTACTGTGATGAACCCAAACTCCTCGAAAATTAGGTCATCCAAGTTTAGAGGTTGAGCAGGTGCATTGTCCATTACTAGCAGGCACTTGAGATCCAATTTCTTTTCCAGGAGATACTCCTTCACACTAGGGCCAAACACTTCATCGAACCACTCGACGAAAATTTCCCTCGTGACGCATGCCTTACTATTAGATTTCCAAAACACACACAATTTACTCTTCATAACATTGTTTTTCCTGAACACTCTGGGATTTTCAGAATGGTACACTAGTAATGGCTTCACTTTGAAATCCCCACTAGCATTAGCACAGAACATTAGCGTCAGCCTGTCTTTCATAGGCTTGTGTCCTGGCATTGCCTTTTCCTCTTGTGTAATGAAGGTCCTCGTTGGCATTTTCTTCCAAACGAGGCCTGTTTCGTCACAATTGAACACTTCTTCAGGTTTCAGTCCTTCAGCCTCTATGTACTCCTGGAATTCATGCACACATTTTTCAGCCGCCTTGTGGTCCGAACTGGCAGCCTCACCATGCCTTACCACACTGTGTATGCCAGTACGGTTCTTAAATCTCTCAAACCAGCCTTTGCTGGCCTTAAATTCACTCACTTCACCACTATTTGCAGGCAATTTCTTTACCAAATCTTCATGCAACTGCCTAGCCTTTTCACAAATAAACGAAGTCATAAGAGTATCTCCTGCTAATTGTTTCTCATTTATCCACACCAATAATAACTTCTCAACCTCTTCCAGTACTGGTGATCTCATTTTTGTCAGCATAGTTACTCCCTTTGCAACAACAGCATCCTTTATTTCATTTTTCTTGGCCACTATGGAACATAAGGTTGTGTAGGGTTTCTTATACATCCTGGACAGTTCGGCCACACTTGTACCACTTTCATATTGTTCAATGATGGTTTTCTTAAATTCAATCGTATTTCTCACATTCTTTACCACAGGCTTGGCACTAGGAGCTTTCTTTGGAGCCATGGTAGCTTATTTAGTAAATGCAAGCACTAAAATAAATGGAATATTATGAAATATTTCGCTGGAGCACGTGAGGGGACCTTCGGTCACTGGTAAACAATGCCAGACTGGCTGCCGCCCTGGCTCACGCCGTGGGTACATGTCCCGGACGAACTACAACTCACGAGTCAACCTATGAAAAGCGAGTCCATGTTTATACGAAAATACCTCTATGATTGGCGAATTTTATGATTGCCGGGAACTACGGAAAGCGGGGGACCACTGTATATATATATTTTTTTTTATTATCACACTGGCCGATTGCCACCAAGGCAGGGTGGCCCGAAAAAGAAAAACTTTCACCATCATTCACTCTATCACTGTCTTGCCAGAAGGGTGCTTTACACTACAGTTTTTAAACTGCAATATTAACACCCCTCCTTCAGAGTGCAGGCACTGTACTTCCCATCTCCAGGACTCAAGTCCGGCCTGCCGGTTTCCCTGAACCCGTTCATAAATGTTACTTTGCTCACACTAAAACAGCACGTCAAGTATTAAAAACCATTTGTCTCCATTCACTCCTATCAAACATGCTCACGCACGCCTGCTGGAAGTCCAAGCCCCTCGCACACAAAACCTCCTTTACCCCCTCCCTCCAACCTTTCCTAGGCCGACCCCTACCCCGCCTTCCTTCCACTACAGACTGATACACTCTTGAAGTCATTCTGTTTCGCTCCATTCTCTCTACATGTCTGAACCACCTCAACAACCCTTCCTCAGCCCTCTGGACAACAGTTTTGGTAATCCCGCACCTCCTCCTAACTTCCAAACTACGAATTCTCTGCATTATATTCACACCACACATTGCCCTCAGACATGACATCTCCACTGCCTCCAGCCTTCTCCTCGCTGCAACATTCATCACCCATGCTTCACACCCATATAAGAGTGTTGGTAAAACTATACTCTCATACATTCCCCTCTTTGCCTCCAAGGACAAAGTTCTTTGTCTCCACAGACTCCTAAGTGCACCACTCACCCTTTTCCCCTCAATTCTATGATTCACCTCATCCTTCATATATATATATATATATATATATATATATATATATATATATATATATATATATATATATATATATATATATATATAATATATATATATATAGAGAGAGAGAGAGAGTACTCACCCATTTGTGGTTGCAGGGGTCGAGTCCTAGCTCCTGGCCCCGCCTCTTCACTGGTTGCTACTGGGTCCTCCTCTTCCTGCTCCATGAGCTTTATCAAACCTCGTCTTAAAACTACGTATGGGTCCCGCTTCCACTACGTCACTTTCTAGGCTATTTCACTTCCTGACAACTCTATGACTGAAGAAATACTTCCTAGCATCCCTTTGACTCAGCTGAGTCTTCAATTTCCAATTGTGACCTCTTGTTTCTGTGTCCCCTCACTGGAACATCCTGTCTTTGTCCACCTCGTCTATTCCACGCAGTATTTTATATGTCGTTATCATGTCTCCCCTGACCCTCCTCTCCTCCAGTGTCGTCAGGCCGATTTCCCTTATCCTTTCTTCATAGGACATTCCCCTTAGCTCTGGAACTAACCTTGTCGCAAACCTTTGCACTTTCTTTAATTCCTTGACATGCTTGATCAAGTGCGGGTTCCAAACAGGTGCTGCATACTCCAGTATGGGCCTGACGTACACGGTGTAGTGTCTTGAACGATTCCTTACTAAGGTATCGGAACGCTGTTCTCAGGTTTACCAGGCGCCCATATGCCGCAGCAGTTATCTGGCTGATGTGTGCTTCTGGAGTCATGCTCGGTGTTATACTCACCTCAAGATCTTTCTCTTTGAGCGAGGTTTGCAGTCTTTGGCCACCTAGCCTGTACTCCGTCAGTGGTCTTCTGTGCCCTTCCCCGATCTTCATGACTTTGCATTTGCCGGGGTTAAATTTGAAAAGCCAGTTGCTGGACCAGGTGTCCAGTCTGTCCAGGTCTCATCGAAGGCCTGCCTGATCCTCATCTGATTTAATTTTCCTCATTAACTTCACATCATCTGCGAACAGGGACACTTTTGAGTCTAACCCTTTCATCATGTTCACATATACCAAAAATAGCACTGGTCCTAGGACCAACCCGTGGTGATACCTCATCACGTACCATGACTCGTTGTTGCCTCCATGTCAGGTATTCTCTGATCCATTGCAGTGCCCTTCCTGTTATATGCACCTGATCCTCTAGCTTCTGCACTAATCTCTTATGAGGACCTGTGTCAAAGGCCTTCTTGCAGTCCAAGAAGATGCAATCAACCCACCCCTCTCTCTCGTGTCTTACTTCTGTTACTTTATCATAAAACTCCAGAAGGTTTGTGACACAGGATTTGCCTTCCATGAATCTGTACTGGTTGGCATTTATACTCTTGTTCCATTCCAGGTGCTCCACCACTCTCCTCCTGATAATCTTCTCCATAACTTTGCATATGTAGACAGCCTGTACTGTCTGCACAGACAGCCCATGCTGTCTGCCAGCTTAGTTCATATTTCGCGCCACTCAGGTGCTGCCATCTATAGGCCATGCCACTTCAGTATGCCCAGACTTGCCTCACTCTCACTCACACAGCGGCCTGGCATCAACTCACAAGGCCTCCCAGCTCTCTCTTGTGGGCATGGCCCTCCCGGGCCATGGGCACAAACACACAAGCCTGTGTAACCCAACACTAGTTAACAATAAACAAAGAAGCCTCCGAAGAAGTATATCATTCACACCCCGCTACCAGAATACCAAAATAAGACCGTTATAAATGGTGACAACGGTGCTCGCAGCAGTTGTGTTTGCCTGGAGAGAGGGAGGAAGAGGTATGAAGTCATCTTCACTTCATCACCCTACACAAGAAGCATCCGTCTCTCAACGAGTTATCCTGATGTCGTGTCTGCACGTTTGAGCATCCAGACACAGGTACAAGCAGGATCCAGCCGAAATTTGCCAAAATTCTCCGAGAATTGTAATGGCGTCCCAGTGACCCTACGCTGTTTCTCAAGTCACGTGTTCAGCGTCACTTGTATGTTGCTGTTGTTGTTCAGCTCAGCACAGCTGTTTCAGCAAGCCAGAGGTGAGTTTTGTGGTGATTTCTGCGTCCAGTGTGTTTCCCGTGTTTGTGGGTGGGAGGAGGAACCGCCAGATGCCCGCCCTGCCATACACTCACGCACGCTCCTCGCCACCAGCCTACCATACACCACTCACCACTGCCCACTCCCTCTGCTGTGTTTTCTGCTGTTTTTCGTGTGAATTCTTTGCCAGTGCTGTGTATCCGAGTGCTCAAGGCCACTCGAAGCTGCGTGGATCAGCATGCCACGTAGATCACGACACCACGTTGGGTGTGGCCGATGTCACGTAGACCTACAAAGCCACGTGAGTTACCAGATGTCCCAAGGCCACATGCTGTGGTCTGCTGCCCGCATCACATCGACGCCACCCACGATGCTGCCCGACTTCATGACGTCACGATGTCTGCTGACGTCACCTCATGATGTCTGCCTGACGTCACCTCGAGATGTCTGTTGACGTCACTGCTGCTGACGTCACCTTGCGACATCACGCCTGACATCACATGATGTCACATCGAGTGTTCTAGTAATTATTTCAGTATTGTCGAGAAGATTGAGAGAAGATATATGTCATGTGTTAATTAATTCCTCTCAGTCAGTGTTCTCACATTTTAGTATGTCTTAGTCAGTTTTATGCGCAGAAAAGCATCATTTGCTAGTTAAGCCATGTTGTACCGTATGTACAGCGGTGTGTTTGTAAGTTTTCCGTGTGTCCAGTGAGGTCTGTGGTCAGACCCTTGAGTTGCACCACTGTGCTAAGTCACCCGCGTGACCAGTTTGACAGCTGATTTCTCAGCCCTGAGCGTATGAGCCCCCTTGTACAGAAAGCTTTTATACTCGTCGCTCGTGTTGTTCTGCAGAATCGTACCTGCTACGATTCCCATCGAGATTTGTTTCACTTCACCTCCAGACCGTCAGAGTGCAGTTATATGTAGAGAAACAAGTCTGGGGACGCTTAGGCTAACCTCTGCTATAACTCCAACTGTCGAGAGAATGACACACTGTGTCAGCCTCGTGTCACAAGCTTCAGTGAGCAGCCTGCACAAAGAAGATGTCATTTTGACTGCTAGCTCTCTCACTGCAGTCTGGTGTATGATGTTACGACTCCCAGATGTTTTGCCCAGTCGTCTCTGCCACGACTCGCTCCACGCTCACCGGCAGTGACAGCCCAGCGACAGTACCAGTCAAGAAGTGTCCTCCTGAGTCGCTTGCCAGAAGTCCTGCCCAGTTGCCGAGTTTTGTCGACGCCTCACTCGAGGGCACCAGCATGTCGTGCCCCAGGTTGAGTGAAAACCTGCAGCGACTCCTACGATGTCTGCTTCACCGTTCCAGAGGAGACCGTACCCTGTTACGTCACAGCTCAGCCGCAGCGATGTCTCCCGTGATGCAGTATCTGTCCAGACGCAGGAAGGCGTGCAGTGATACACTTCGATGCTCACTGCCTTTGACCACGATGTTTAGCACACCCCACATGTTTTTTTCTTCCCTCCCTGTAGGAAGTTTTTTTTTCCATGTCCATATGTATATACAGTGGACCCCCGGTTAACGATATTTTTTCACTCCATAAGTATGTTCAGGTGCCAGTACTGACCGAATTTATTCCCATAAGGAATATTGTGAAGTAGATTAGTCCATTTCAGACCCCCAAACATACACGTACAAACGCACTTACATAAATACACTTACATAATTGGTCGCATTCAGAGGTAATCGTTATGCGGGGGTCCACTGTATATGTTTTTATTTTGTGTTCTGTGCCCTGTTCCTACGAGAGAGAGACCGAGTTTCTTTTACTACCAGTATTGTCGCGTTGGGACGACGCGCGGTAGGTGGCCGAGCGTATGTAGACAGCCTGTACTGTCTGCACAGACAGCCCATGCTGTCTGCCAGCTTAGTTCATATTTCGCGCCACTCAGGTGCTGCCATCTATAGGCCTTGCCACTTCAGTATGCCCAGACTTGCCTCACTCTCACTCACACAGCGGCCTGGCATCAACTCACAAGGCCTCCCAGCTCTCTCTCGTGGGCATGGCCCTCCTGGGCCATGGGCACAAACACACAAGCCTGTGTAACCCAACACTAGTTAACAAACAAAGAAGCCTCCGAAGAAGTATATCATTCACACCCCGCTACCAGAATACCAAAATAAGCCCGTTATACATACTATACACGTCAGTGACACAGGTCTATAGTTTAGTGCCTCTTTTCTGTCTCCAATTTTAAAAATGGGAACTACATTTGCCATCTTCCATACCTCCGGTAGTTGCCCAGTTTCCAGTGATGTGTTGAAGATTGTGGTAAGTGGCACACACAGCATATCCGCTCCCTCATTAAGGACCCACGAGGAGATGTTGTCCGGTCCCATTGCCTTTGAGGTATAGATGTCCCTTAGCAGCTTCTTCACTTCTTCCTCATTTGTATGTATGTCATCCAACACTTATTGGTATATTCCTTGCTTGTGTCCCCCTCTGTTCTGTTTCCCCAGAGGCCTTCCTGTCTCCACTGTAAATACTTCCTTAAATCTCATAATGAACTCCTCACATACTTCTTGATTGTTTCTTGTGAGTTCCCCACCTTCTTTCCTCAGCCTTATCACCTGGTCTTTGACTGTTGTCTTCCTCCTAATGTGGCTATACAGCAGTTTCGGGTCAGACTTGACTTTCGATGCTATGTCGTTCTCGTACTGTCGCTGGGCCTCCCTCCTTATCTGTGCATACTCGTTTCTGGCTCTTCTACTAATCTCCTTATTTTCCTGAGTCCTTTGCCTCCTGTACCTTTTCCATTCTCTGGTGCACTTAGTTTTTGCCTCCCTACACCTTCGGATAAACCAAGGACTCACTTTGGTCTTCCTATTATTTCTATTTCCCTTGGGAACAAACCTTTCCTCTGCCTCCTTGCACTTTATTGTTACATATTCCATCACCTCGTTCACTGATTTTCCTACCAGTTCTCTGTCCTACTGAGCCTCCTGCAGGAAGTTCCTCATACCTGTGGAGTAACCCCTTTTGTAGCTTGGCTTTTCCCATTCAATTCCTGTTACCTTCTCCACTTGTAGCTCTACTATACAATCAAAACTCAGAACCATGTGATAGCTAGCTCCAAGGGGCCTCTCGTAATTGATGTCCTCAATGTCTGAACTGCTCAGGGTGAACACAAGATCCAGTCTTGCTGGCTCATCCTCCCCTCTCTTTCTGGTAGTGTCCCTGACATGTTGATGCATGAGGTTTTCAAGTACCACATCCATCATCTTGGCTCTCCATGTTTCGGGACCCCCATGTGGCTCCAGGTTTTCCCAGTCAATCTCCCTGTGGTTGAAATCACCCATTACCAGTAACTTTGCTCTGCTCGAGAGAGCTCTCCTTGCCACCTCAGCCAGTGTGTCCACCATCGCTCTGTTGTTTTCGTCATACTCCTCTCTTGGCCTCTTGCAGTTCTGTGATGGGTTATACATCACTCCAATGACTACTTTATGTTCTCCAGACTGAATTGTACCTACTATGTAGTCCCTTTCTCCAAGCACGTCCATGCCTTCCATTTCCTCAGATCCCCATTGGTTCTTTATGAGCAGTGCAACCCCACCTCCCCCTCTACTCTTCTATCTTTCCTCAGGATCTGATATCCCAGTGGGGAGAGAGAGAGAGAGAGAGAGAGAGAGAGAGAGAGAGAGAGAGAGAGAGAGAGAGAGAGAGAGAGAGAGAGAGAGAGAGAGAGTGAGAGAGTGAGTGTGAGAGTGTGTGTGTGTGTGTGTGTGTGTGTGTGTGAGAGAGAGAGAGAGAGAGAGAGAGAGAGAGAGAGAGAGAGAGAGAGAGAGAGAGTGTGTGTGTGTGTGTGTGTGTGTGTGTGTGTGTGTGTGTGTGTGTGTGTGTGTGTGTGTGTGTGTGTGTGTGTGTGTGTGTGTGTGTGTGTGTCTGTCTGTGTCTCTGTGTGTGTGTGTGTGTGTGTGTGTGTGTGTGTGTGTGTATGTGTGTGTGTGTGTGTGTGTACTAACCTAGTTGTACTCACCTAGTTGAGGTTGCGGGGGTCGAGTCCGAGCTCCTGGCCCCGCCTCTTCACTGATCGCTACTAGGTCACTCTCTCTGAGCCGTGAGCTTTATCATACCTCTGCTTAAAGCTATGTATGGATCCTGCCTCCACTACATCGCTTCCCAAACTATTCCACTTACTGACTACTCTGTGGCTGAAGAAATACTTCCTAACATCCCTGTGATTCATCTGTGTCTTCAGCTTCCAACTGTGTCCCCTTGTTACTGTGTCCAATCTCTGGAACATCCTGTCTTTGTCCACCTTGTCAATTCCTCTCAGTATTTTGTATGTCGTTATCATGTCCCCCCTATCTCTCCTGTCCTCCAGTGTCGTCAGGTTGATTGTGTCTGTGTGTGTGTCTGTTTGTCTGTGTCTGTGTGTGTGTGTGTGTGTGTGTGTGTGTGTGTGTGTGTGTGTGTGTGTGTGTGTGTGTGTGTGTGTGTGTGTGTGTGTGTGTGTGTGTCTGTGTCTGTGTGTCTGTGTCCGTCTCTCTCAGTGCCTCAGTGACTAAAAGCATCCAGACATAGTCAAAAGGGTCACCTGTTCAGAACAAACATCAGAATGGGGAAGAATGTGATCTGACTAGGATTTATATGTACACCATTCTCTAGAGTTTACAGAGAATAATGTGAAAAACACATAACATCCAATGACCTATAGTTTTGTGGAGGAAAATACCTTGTTAATGAGACAAGTCCAGTTGAAGCTGACAGGGAGGCAAGAGTAACTCAAATAACCATGCAATACAACAATGGTATGCAGAAGAACATCTCTGAATGTACAACACATTGAACTTTGAAGTGGATGGGCTACAGCAATAGAAGACCACACTGGGTTCTACTCCCATCAGCGAAGAAAATGTAACTGAGGCTACAGTGGGCACTGGCTCACCAAAACTTGACAGTAGAACATTGGGTAAAAACATTGCCTGGTTTGACAAATCCCAATTTCTACTGCAACATGAATGACAGGGATAGACAGTGGTAGTAAATGGGATAAATGCAAAGAGCAGACAGTGTACTACTTGCCCAAACAGACCTGGGCTGCAGTATAAGGAAGCAGGGAACAAACAAAAAGTCAGTGTAATGTAATTTTGTTTCCTGTAATTCAGGCTGTCCTCGATTTTTCCTGTATCCTCTGACATTCCACAACAATATTGTCATATGATTGACTAGCAATACAGCAGCAACAGGAAACTAGGTGACTATGGGCTAAGGTGATTATTAAAGCCTTCATGTGGAGGTAGCAGTTAATCAGTAGTAAGAAATTTGTGGGTAACTGTAGATGTAGACTGTAGGACAGGAGTGGATGTACAGGGTTACAGGTTGATAAGAATGCGAGGGGGAGAGTTAATGTCCATCGCTAGTTTTACCTTTTCAGTATAATCCAATACGACTGCAGGTATTTTTGTAGACAAGGAAGCAGCAGATGGCATGGTACAAAAGGCAGAGGCAGAGAAAATAGAGAGAGGAGAGATATTGGTAACTGGTAAAACGGGAAGACGGAAAGAGGATAGTGGAGTCTCAAGATGAAGGAATTTGGGTTGTAATGGGAGGAGGTAGGGGCAGTATGTGGAGGAGGATGTTTATCTGTTACAGAAGTAGGGGTAAGGGGGCAATACAAAGAGATAAGTAAAGTATGAAGGAACAATGGGCTGGTAAGGAGGTTTGGATCTAGTTGAAAACCCAGTTGGGAAAGCCTGTGTAGGGAAAGAAACATGGGAAATGAAAGGGATAAGTATGAAGAATGCATACATTCAGGAATGTTAGAGGTAAGGACTTCATAAGGGTTGGACACAGGGGTGAGTGTGGGAGAGGGTACAGTGATTGTGGGAGAGGGTACAAGGACTTCCGGGCACTGAGCAGCTCTGGAGTAGGAGAGCTGTGGAAGTCTTTCTTGGAGACAAAGTTGAGTCACTACCATTGTGCATGATAGAGTTTCCATTTCCGAGACAGCATATTTCGTGCTTTTGTAAGAAAACCGGACAACAGCAGGAATGTGCAGGGTGAACTTCTTCATAGTTATGGCAAGTAGGTGGGTGGCTGCAGGATGTATCATCAGTGGCAATGCAGACAGGGCATTCTGCTGGTGATATACATACAATATTTGGTAGGTTGGCCAAAGTGCCAACAATCTCTGCAATGTTGAGGTGGTGGGATTAATTCCCACAATTGTAAGTGCTGTCCTGCTACATAAACTGGGGCTCAAAGCTCCCTGGAGTTGTAAGTTTGCTTGGTAGTGTTACTTGGATGACATCTCAGACCTCGGAAAGGGTGGATACGAGTTTCGACTTTGGTGATAGGGAGATTCTGAGGCTCAAGTGTTCATGAATATCTGGGCCTCATTGCATTAAGTGTTATTGGACTATATATAATGTGTGGGATGAGAACAGGACAACAGCTAGAATTCTGAAAGGAATGTCTATATGTATATTGTGCTGGGTGTTGTTGATAAGAGCTGATATGTGGAGTCTCAAGTCCCTTGTTCAGCATCCTTCACAGTGGCAATAAATATACCACTCTTGTGGGCATGGACGACCATATTCTGGCCAATATGCCTCATGAGAGCTTTGCTAATGTCATGGTCAGTTGGGTAATCAGTTGTTGTTGGTCAAAGGGAAAAAGAATTTTGTCCAAGACTGTCTGAAATACATTTATAAGGGAAAAGCTTTCCTGGTAGCTTGTTTCTTGTGATACGAGCAAAGGGGAAAGGGGAAACACTTCTGGAGCCAGTAGAGGTCGTTTGGACAATGGCTCAAAGCTACTCTGTCTTATGACAAATGAACAACTTGGAAGTCAATGCAGCATTGTGGAAGCAACCAGGAGTATGGCCAAAGCACTGCAAAGGTCAGAGGAATCAAAGGGGACAGGGTGTACACCAGCACCAGGGTCAGGCAACAAAGGAGTGCTTGAAAGCATCACTAGGTTCCAAGTTGAGTCCAGGGTCATCAACAGATTGTGTAGGATGAAGACTATCCATGCAACATTAGTAATCAAATTTAGCTTCCTATATCTCAACCCACCATAGACTCCAATAAGTAAAGGGTTTAACACTGACAAACAACCCCAGGGTTAATAGAGGTATATGCATGTACCATCAGTGAGCTAAATGGCAGTCACAGGATTGAAGTGGTGCCCACCTACAGATTCTTATCTAGCTCTAGCTGAACACATTGAACACATCGCTCTACCAGGCAGGGAAGAGTGATGCTAGACCAGCCAATATATTCAGTAAGGCCTGCACTGAACCTCCTGTTTGACCTCTATCCTCCTACCAAAGAAGTATTCCTACCATTAGACCACAAACTACCAGTCTGCTTAACTTCCAGGCAAAAGTAAACAAGGAATTTAAGGGTGGCTATGCATGGCAAACACTCAGGACAGTGTTTATTAGACCACTACATGCCATGGCCATCCTGAGGGAGTCAAAGCTCACCCAGTATGACCAAGACTGCAAAGACTGTAATTCCCCTATCCCATAAAGGCCCTGCACCATCATGGGGTCCAGGAGAGTTGAATACCAGCCAGAGATCTGTAAAGAGAACTCAGAACTTACAGACCCATCTTGAATGAAGAGGATATGGGAGACAGATTGCAGAGGAGAAAGGCATGATAGTAGTTATCTGCTAGGATATTGAGACACCAAGATGGATTTGATGTGATAGGATTTATGAACACAGTCTTTGCCTTGAGGGAGAAAAGGGCAAGCCAGGGTGATCAGGATATGCTAGGGTGAAACGACTTACACAAAAATGTGATAGATGGGGAAAAGTCATGGACAAAGTATCTAAAGACTGGTACAAGGGTGTGAAAAATACAAAAACGTGAATGGGAGGACCAGTCACTAAGAAAATTCCCAGCAATAGACTCCATGTCAACCTAGTGACTACGCAGTGCCCAAGACAGTGTAGCCCATGGAGCCTGAGAAGGAGCAACAGAGTGCCCAACCAGTGCACGAAATGCTGAGGAATAAGGGATGACATAATGAACATAAATAATGAGGAAACCTACTGGAACACCAGTAGTCCTATCCAAAGTGCCTGCCACTGGCTTGGAGACCAAGAATAGCATAACAGTCATGAAAGAAACCCAGGGCACTGGCAGGAGGCTGAAGAGCACAGCCATGAACTAGTTGGGATGAAAGAACTAATGAAATTTGTGAAAATTCAGAAATTACAGAAGGCTGTGAAGAGATCCATCATTGTAGCTCACTCATGTTAAACTAGGAAAGAGCAAACTCAGGAGATGGAGTCTAGCTAGAACAAGGTCACAAAAGCAATCACTGTTTTACCAGACAAGTGCTGACATTATGTCATTGCAAATTACAGTTTGCATATGCTGTACAATAAATACTTTACCTGTTTCATTGTCTTATTCTTCATCTACAAGGAAAAAATTCCAGTTATGACAACTAATTAAGTATAACAATTTGCCATTTAAACTGTTAAATCTTGTCTTGTCAATTAACTTTGAAATTCATTTAAACTGTTAAATCTTGTCTTGTCAATTAACTTTGAAATTCAATGACTCAATTATGTCAAATATATACAGTATACTGGAGCCATATGAATTTTATACTTTGCCAGTTCCAAGAAAGTACAGTTTGTATACGTTTTAGGTTATGATGAAAATTCAGAATTTATTTTATTTTATTTTTAACATTTAAGCCATCTCCCACCGAGGTAGGGTGACCCAACAAGAAAGATCACTTTCACCATCATTCGCTCAATCATTTTCTTGCCAGAAGTGCAATGACATCACAGTTCAGATGACTCTCCAAACCTTTATATTGCTAAGACACTCATGAGATCGCTGAAATCACTGTCCGTAACTCTTTGCAAGTCTTTCCTTTTTCTTTTGAAAATCTTCTTCTGTGTTTTTCTTTGAAATTCTTCTCTTACCTTCAGTTTAGCATCAAGATCTTCATTCTCTTGCTTTTCCTCACTGTAAATTAATAAAAAATATAAGTTAAAGTTAAAGGTTAGTGGACGAGTTTGGGAGGGTGTGTAAAGGCAGAAAGTTGAAAGTGAACATAGATAAAAGTAAGGTGATGAGGGTATCAAATGATTTAGATAAAGAAAAACTGGATATCACATTGGAGTGAAGGAGTATGGGAGAAGTGAATGTTTTCAGATATCTGGGAGTTGACTTGTCAGCAGATGGGTTTATGAAGGATGAGGTTAACCACAGAATTGATGAAAAAAAGGTGAGTGATGCGTTGAGGTATCTGTGGAGACAAAAAACGTTATCCTTGGAGGTAAAGAAGGGAATGTATGAAAGTATAGCGGTACCAACACTCTTATATGGGTGTGAAGCTTGGGTTGCAAATGCTGCAGCGAGGAGGCGACTGGAGGCAGTGGAGATGTCCTGTCTAAGGGCAATGTGCGGTGTAAATATTATGCAGAAAATTCGGAGTGTGGAAAGTAGGAGGAGGTGTGGAGTTACTAAAAGTACAGTGGACCCTCGAATTTCATAATCCCTTTTCTGAATGTAAAACTATAGTTATTCTCCATGAAATGTATTTTTTGTTAATATTTTTGGGTGTCTGGAATGGATTAATTTTATTTACATTTTTTCTTATGGGGAATATAAATATAAACAAAACATACAGTCAGAGGGCTGAAGAGGGGTTGTTGAGGTGGTTTGGTCATTTAGAGAGAATGGATCAAAGTAGAATGACTTGGAGAGCGTATAAATCTGTAGGGAAAGAAAGGGGGGGTAGGGGTCGTCCTCAAAAAGGTTGGAGGGAGGAGGTAAGGAGGTTTTGTGGGCGAGGGGCTTGGACTTTCAGCAAGCATGTGTGAGCGTGTTAGATAGGAGTGAATGGAGATGAATGTTTTTTGGGACCTGACGAGCTACTGGAGTGTGAGCAAGGTAATATTTAGTGAAGAGATTCAGGGAAACCGGTTATTTTTATATAGCCAGACCTGAGTGCTGGACATGGGAAGTACAATGCCTGCACTTTAAAGGAGGGGTTTGAGATATTGGCAGTTTGGAGGGTTATGTTATATATCTTTATACATATGCCTCTTATAGGTAGTAGGTTGGTAGACAGCAACCACCCAGGGAGGTACTACCGTCCTGCTAAGTGAGTGTAAAATGTAAGCCTGTAATTGTTTTACATGATGGTAGGATTGCTGGTGTCCTTTTTTCTGTCTCATAAACACGCAAGGTTACAGGTACGTCTTGCTACTTCTACTCACACTTAGGTCACACTACACATACATGTACAAGCATATATATATACACACATCCCTCTGGGTTTTCTTCTATTTTCTTTCTAGTTCTTATTCTTGTTTATTTCCTCTTATCTCCATGGGGAAGTGGAATAGAATTCTTCCTCCGTAAGCCATGCGTGTTGTAAGAGGCAACTAAAATGCCAGGAGCAAGGGGCTAGTAACCTCTTCTCCTGTATATATTACTAAATGTAAAAGGAGAAACTTTCGTTTTTCCTTTTAGGCCACCCCGCCTCGGTGGGATACGGCCGGTGTGTTGAAAGAAAGAAGACATATGCCTCTAAACTGTTGTATCTGGGCACCTCTGCAACGACAGTGATTATGTGTGAGTGAGGCGAAAGTGTTGAATGATGATGAAAGTATTTTCTTTTTGGAGATTTTGTTTCTTTAAAAAAAAAAAAAAAAAAAAAGGTCACCCTGTCTTGCTGGGAGATGCCCGACTTGTTGAAAAAAAAAGAGTTACACAGAAATGTAAATGAATCTTAACTGCAATATGGACATTGAGTTTTGGGCAATTTACCTACGAAGAAAATTCTAAATAATAACAGACAGCAACAAAGTGAAAATGTTAAATAAACATTTCATATAATGTACATACACAAACATACAGAGACATTCACACACCCAAACTTAGAAATACAAAGATGCAAGACAGATACCTGGACATATCTATTAGACAAAGTCATTGAAGAAAACAAAAATAAAGGAGTGAATGGAAAATATCATGAATATTATATATCTAAGTAATCTTGTATAAAGATTACACATGGCATAACTTGGTCTGTATTACACAGACTGATCACGAATAAGTAATGCACTGTCCCTGGACAGAAAAAGGCCAATATGCAGGTGAGGCACTTAGGTCAGGATTCTTTCAACAGGAAATAAACTGATGCCATCTCAGATCAGCAACAAATTGTATTATGATGAACCCTTTAGTGTCCAGTCATTGAAATAATGAAGGGAATTCAATGTGCTTCTAGTATGTTATAGACTGGCATAAAAAACTACAGTAGATTTTATATTATGTTGTTTTGAAGATAGTTCTGCTACTATTTGTTCTTTTTGTTTCAATGAATAATCATTATGCAACTATCTGAGGCAAAAATGGGTGGTTAGAAGAAAAATTATAGCACTTTGAAGACACACTTGCAGTACATTATTTCTCCATCCATGATTATCTTGGAAGTCATTTGGCTATCCGTATGCCTAGCTTCATTATTTATTGAAGAATCATAAAAAAAATCTTTCTGATATTATGCAAGAACTTATTTACTCTTGAATTTCATACCTAGACTTCCATGAAATTCACTCAAAATATTTGTTTTACTCATTTTTATTAAAAAATTTAATTTTCTAATTTTCAAACTTAAAGAAAAAAAAATGCACTTTTATCCTTCTGGGAATATGACAAATTTGAGTAATGCATTTTTAATTGTGTGCACTCATCTGTAGCAATTTTTCTGTCCAGTTTTTCTGTAGGCACATGCAAGTGTTGCCATATAAAAAAAAAAATCTGAAATTTTTTTTTATTTCTTTTTTCAGGGCTATCATAGTGGAACTTCTACCCTCTAACACAGTACTCCCATACAGATACTCAGTACAAAAAAAAAAATAAAAAAATATAGAAAAAATTGGAGAGCTCAACACAAAAATTCCAAATGGTGTTGTAGCAGCAAAGAAAGAGCTTAAATATAAGACAGTAAACAATAGATATCTTACCTGTGGGACAGATTTTTATGAACGTAGAAGGCATAACATGGGGACATGGACTGATGTTAAGAGGTAGTATATTTTCTATTTTTCTATGTACAGCACAAGACATAAAAAAACAGAGCTAGGCAATGACATGGCAACTCCATACAGAAGTTCAAAGGTAAATATGATATAAGCCCATTAACATCAACTCAAGTTATATTATATTCATGGGGATGCTGTAAACTGGTAGGAATCATACAGTGCTTGAGGAACAGGAAGTACCGTAATTTGGTCTAAGGAAAGGTTAGCTCCAATTCCTGGAATCAAGAGCCTTTCACCTGCATCAAGGTACTCCCCCCTCCCTCTGCAAGGTCAAAATTGAAATGCAGGCCCAAGAGCTGAAAATCTATTTGATAACATTTCATAGAATCTTCAACATACACTTGTAGCTTGCACTCTAGACATACAGCTCAATTATTAGGAACATTTTTGCAACATTATCATGAGCAAAGTAAATGCAGGGGTATCTAGTTTTCAGTTACTTACACTTCAATATTCAGTGAAAATCTACTTTATTTTCTCCAGTCTCCATTAGCCTTTCTATAAGAAGTGATTCTCAATGTTCTTTTTTCTTAATTTAAATTTATCTGTTTTATTCATGCTTCCTTCATTGTAGTCCCTTACTTGTATGTGCACTAATAGATAAAAAAGACAGATAAAATAGATAAAAATTAAATTAAGAATACTTCATAATCAGTTTATACCCACTTTTACATTTTCCAAAACTACTAGAAACTAAGAACATCAACTTGAGACAGTCTGATTACTCCCATCTTTTCCACTTTTGAAACACTAACTATTAACCACCTCCCTAACTTCTTAAGAATCCTGATTACTTCACAAACTTCATGGTCAATAACCATCTCCCCTTCACATATAATGCTTAATCATACCATGCATTTAATGCACTTCATATACTACTCATCACATAATTCTGTATAAATGCATATGTAAGATTATACATCTTCCTCACATGATCAGTACAGAATTTTTCCAAATACGGTACTTTACTGATACCTTACAATGACTGACAAATGGAAACTTAATGCTCTTTCCAATACCTGTTAACTGCCTCAGGAATGATCCTCTTGCAGAATTCCAACGTAAGATGTGCAAATGAGTCAAGGCGATATACCCGTGCCTCATTCAAAACCTACGTGAATACAATACGAAAGTTAGTATGAATAGGTTTAGGATTTAAAGATCTCAGGCAATACATTTCTTACAATTTACAAAAAGTAGGCATACAGACATAAAAACTAGTAAAAATCAAAAGAAAATAAATATTATTAACCCTTTCATTGTTGGGACCCTTGAAATTAACAGTACTGACAATGCTGGAATTTAAAAAATAAAACATTTTTCTGGTAGTAATAAGATAAAGAAAAGATTTTCCCATCAGTAATTACTGAGACATGGAAGTTTTGGGTAGAAAGTCATTAGCCCACAGACAGAACATCAATAATTGTTGATCGCTACATATTAATTCATTTTTGTTTGTACTTTTTTCTGGGGGGTTTCTAATTTTTTACATTTACTAGTAACTGTTGGGGCCCATGAGACACACATGCACAATGTACATATGACCACTCATTGTATGCCATACAATGCCCATATTAACAGTATCATCAGTACATTGTTTACAAAGCACATACACAATGTAAACAAACATGTCCAAATGCTTCACACTACTACTGTCCTAACATATTTCCACATACAGGCACTGGTCATGTTCCTAGAACTATTGCAGTCTGTCCAAGTCCCTGAAACATGGTTCCATACATATCAGTGTTTTGCACTCTCTACACAAAGTGCATGTCCCTCTGCTTTACTGTGTGCACAGATATATCTTTTGAGCCCACTGCTATTCCCTTGGGATAGGAATGGCCACACTACCAGATGCTTGTGGCACTACATAATGATGCTTCAAAGGCAAACTTTTTATCACTATCATTTAAACGGTCATCAATTACTAGGAAATAAGTCCATATCACTACAATCACCATTACTCACATCAGTGCCAAAGTCACAGGAGAATATAAATTTTTGCTTAAGGCGTGATGAACGTGTTCCAGATGAACCAACCCCATATGTGGATGGCTGAGGGTCACTGGGGTTTTCAGCAGTATTTCTGGCATACTGAGCATCACTTTCAGTCACTAAATGTTTGATACCAAAGAGCTCATCCTCAGTTCTGTAATTATCATTGTTGAAGCTGTCACTGATGAATAATACTCACTGAATTCACCTGGGGGTGAACTCTGTATTTGTGAAGCATGGTGAACAATGTTATACTAAGATAACATTTCCATAATGCACTAAAGCTGCCCCAATTCTATATACTGCACCATGTAGTCCCGTTCTGTTATGTTTAAGCCCACCTGCCTTCTCACACCAAGCTTGAAGCTACTAGAATTTATACATAGATGTACATAAGCAATCTTGGAATCAATAATGTAGATCTATATAAGACAACGAAAGGGTTAAATCTATATTTATTAATACCCAGAAATGCTTATTAAGATGTTTTATTAACGATGATCATAATAAGTTATGTGCACTATATTACAGTTAAAGCTGATACAAAATAAATTAAAGCCTAAATGTAAAATGTTTATCTGCCAAATATACTGTATTACTAAATACTATACCATGTAACTGAAATAATAGGTAGTAGATTGGTAGACAGCAACCACCCAGGGAGGTACTACCGTCCTGCCAAGCGAGTGTAAAACGGAAGCCTGTAATTGTTTTACATGATGGTAGGATTGCTGATGTCTTTTTTTTCTGTCTCATACACATGCAAGATTTCAGGTACGTCTTGCTACTTCTACTTACACTTAGGTCACACTACACATACATGTACAAGCATATATATACACACCCCTCTGGGTTTTCTTCTATTTTCTTTCTCGTTCTTGTTCTTGTTTATTTCCTCTTACCTCCATGGGGAAGTGGAACAGAATTCTTCCTCTGTGAGCCATGAGTGTTGTAAGAGGCGACTAAAATGCCGGGAGCAAGAGGCTAGTAACCTCTTCTCTTGTATATATTACTAAATGTAAAAGGAGAAACTTTCGTTTTTCCTTTTGGGCCACCCCGCCTCAGTGGGATATGGCCGGTGTGTTGAAAGAAAGAGTAACTGAAATAAGTTTTTAATGCTATATTTGAAATGCAGATATTGCAAGTGTATGGAATAGGTAGTAAATTACTAAATGCTCTAAAGAGTTTTTATGAGGATAGTGAGGCTCAGGTTAGGGTGTGTAGGAGACAGGGGTGCGTAATGTCACCATGCTTGTTTAACATATTTATAGATGGAGTTGTCACAGTTACCTTTTGCTGATGATACTGTGCTTTTGGGAGATTCTAAAGAGAATCTGGAAAGGTTAGTGGACAAGTTTGGGAGAGTGTGTAAAGAAAGTTGAAAGTGAACATAGATAAGAGTAAGGTGATGAGGGTATCAAATGAGTTAGGTAAAGAAAAACTGGATATCACACTGGAGGGAATGAGTACGAAAGAAGTGAATGTGTTCAGATACACAAATAACCCGCACATAGAAGAGAGGAGCTTACGACGACGTTTCGGTCCGACTTGGACCATTTACAGTCACACTAACAATAAGGAGAGCAGGATGGGTATATACAGGCATGAGGTGGTAGTATTAAAAGTAGTGGAGAGAAGGAAGTAGTAGTGGAGAGGTAGTAAGAGTAGGAGGGGCCAGTCAAATACTAAGAAAGAGGAGCACTGCACGGGAGCTAGGTGCCCACAGAGGGTAAGAGCAAGAACATCGAGGAGGGGAAAACAAATAAATAAATAAAGAAAGGAGGAACAATTACATAGGGCAGGAGAAAGACAACACAAAGGAGAAAAAGGAAAGAGGGAGAAGAAGAAAAAAGGAGGAATCAGGTTAGGTCACGAGTGTTCTGAAGTTTGGAGCATTTTACAATGTAGTGGGAGAGAAAGGCATCTACAGAGATGAAGCCAGGACTAAGATTCATACAAGGAAAAATTGTGTATTAGGGAGGATTCAACCAGACGGCGACTGTTAAAGTTGGAAGTAGGGAAGACAGTTTTAGCAGAAGACCAGTCAATAGGGTGGCTGTGACCTCTGAAGTGACAGAAAAGAGCATTGTTAGTGTCGGCAAGCCTAACACTAATTTTGTGCTCCCTAAGTCTGTCAGAAAGAGATCGACCAGTTTCTCCAAAGTACTGAAGAGGACAGGAGGAACAAGAAATAGAGTAGACACCAGGAGCATCTGTAGAGGGAGGAGAGGTATAAACGAGATTAGTGTGAAGAGTGTTAGTCTGGCGGAAAGTAAGTTTGATGTCTAAGGAACGGAGAGAGTTGTTGAGATTAGAAAGACTGGAAATGTAGGGAAGGCAGAGGACAGAAGAGTTCCCAGGAGTAGAGTTTGGGAGAGAAGAAACTATGTTTAGCACGTGAGAAGGCAGAGTCAATGAAATGGCAAGGGTAGCCAAGACGGGAAAATGAATTATGAAGAGTGGAAATTTCGGACTGAAGGAACTGAGGATCACACATGCAGAGAGCATGGAGAAAGAGGGAGATAAGAACACTTTTCTTAACAGAGGAAGCATGATAAGAAAAGTAGAGAATGTACATGCCACTGTGCATAGGCTTGCAGTAAACGGAAAAGGCAAAACCTGCATCTGAGCAGAGGACACACGAACATCAAGTAAAGGAAGCAAGGAGTTAGATTCCCATTCAGCTTTAAACTTAATGGAAGGGGCAAGATTATTAAGAGCATCAAGAAATAGTTGGAAGAGACAAGAGTCATGAGGCCACAGAGCAAAGATGTCATCAACATAGTGGAGCCAGAGTGAAGGGCGCACATCGATAGTAGGAAGAAGAACAGTCTCGAAATATTCCATGTGAAGATTAGTAAGGATAGGAGAGAGAGGAGAACCCATAGTGACACCGAAGGTTTGAGAATAATATTTCCCTTGGAAGCAAAAGGAATTAGAGTCCACACACAGGCAGATAAGATCAAGAAAGACATCAGTAGGTATAGGGAGATGAAGAAACCTTTCATTGGCCTTCTCTAAGAAAATCAAGGACATCATGAAGAGAGTTATTTGTGTATTGCTCCAGTCACGGTATTGTGCCTTTTTTTTGTTATTAATGTGTTCAGATATCTGGGAGTAGATTTGTCAGATGGGTTTATGAAGAATGAGGTTAACCATAGAAGTAATGAAGGGGAAAAAAAGGCGAGTGGTGCACTGAGGTGCCCGTGGAGACAAAAAATGTTATCCATGAGGGCAAAGAACGGAATATATGAGAATACAGTGGTACCAACACTCTTATATGGGTGTGCAGCATGGGTTGTGAATGCTGCAACAAGGAAGAGGCTGGAGACAGTGGAGATGTCATGTTTAACGGCAATGTCTGGTGTAAATATTATGCAAAGAATTTGTAGTGTAGTAATAAGGTGGTGGTTTGGAGTTACAAAAAGTATTATTCAGAGGGCTGAAGAGGGGTTATAACCCCCAATAATTATTGAGGTAGTTTGGTCATTTAGAGAGGGTGAAGCAAATTAGAATGACCTGGAGGGTATATATATCTAGAGTGGAGGGGAGGAGTGGTAGGGGTCAGCCTAGGAAAGGATGGAAGGAGGGGAGTAAAAGAGGTTTTGTGTGCAAGGAGTCTGGACATGCAGCAGACATGTGTGAACATGTTAGATAGGAATGAATGGAGACGGATGTTTTTTGGGACCTGACGAGCTGTTGGAATGTGAGGAAGGTTATATTTTGTGAAGGGATTCAGGGAAACTGGTTAACCGGACTTGAATCCTGGAGGTGGAAAGTACGATGCCTGCACTTTAAGGAGGAGTTTGAGATATTGGCTGTTTGGAGTGACATATAAACGGTCATATCTAGGCACCTCTGCAAAGACAGTGATTATGTGTGAATGATGGTGAAAGTGTTTCTTTTTTGGGTCACCCTGTCTCGGTGGGAGACAGCCGGTGTGTTGGAAAAAAAAAATTAAAATGCAACTTTATTTCATCTAAACTTTAAATATCTATGTTCCAATTCCCTGATTGGTACTTTCAGTAACCAATGTTTGTATAAGCATTACATACCCTGGTATGTCTAACCAAATACACATCAGAACATTCCATCAAAATCTATAAATAACTTTAAAGATATTTCCAGGCAAGTTGGATCACAAGTGAAGCTAGCAGTAATTGCTCAACTAAGATAAACCAGAATGTAAAATTCCTTGGCAAATGTCTGGTGCTTCGTAACAGCCTTGCCACACTTCAATGCATTAAGTGTCTAAAGGAGATTCTACCTGTGGCTATCCAAATAAGACTGGAGATTTCAAGGCTGAAGATATGAATAGTATGAAAGGCATTAAATATTTTAACACATAAGAACTTACCTCTTGTATAAAAATGGCAGATTTTTCAACCTGGTCCCCAAAAGCAGCTAAATCTGATTGACTGGTCTTGTTCTCACTATGGGACATGCAAGTCTGTGAGACAAGAGCAGCAAATGGGGTGGGTGCTACAGGTGCCTCAGTGTCCTGAACTAATTGCTTCACCCGCCCTGCTATCGTATCTTTCGCCGAACTTAGATCGACATTCACTTCAAGCATTTTAAGCATCTGACAGAGAATAAATATTAATTAAACAAAAACTTAAGACAGATAAAAACAAAAAATAATATTCAATGTCAATCACATGTTAGCTGAACAAATAAAACATACTTTACATTATATACCTGATTTTTATTTATATATATCAAGGCACTTTGTTCATTCCAAAGTGGTTTTAAATCTGATTTCTTTAAATGTGGTACAAACACTGCAGAAACAGCAGGGGACACATCGATGTTGTTTTGCCATGAAACCAATTCACTGCTTCGTGGCTCAAACACAAAAACTGCAAATAACAGAAGCATGAGAATGTGAAATAAATGTAGTGTAAGCACTCCTCTGGCAAGATAGAGATGGAGTGAATGATGATGAAAGTTTTACTTTTTTGGGCCACCCTGCCTTGGGGGGAGTCAGCTGATGTGTTAATTAAAATAAAAAACATCAGACATTTCCCACTGAGGACCCAAAAAAAGAAGAAACACCATCATCATTCACTCCATCACTGTCTTGCCAGAGGCACGCCTACACTACGGTTAAAAAACTGCAACATATCTAATTCTTAGACACTGAGAGTATTTGGGCAATTATACTAATACAAAGAAGCTTTTTTCACAAAATAACATTACACATTCAATGTTACCTGGGACAGATGACTGAGGGAGGGATGGAGAAGAAAAAGAGAGAAAGACACAAAAAGAGAAAGAAAGAGAGAAAAAGAAAGAGGAGGATGTAGAGTTAATTCAGGACATCACAGACAGGAGCTGACAACAGAGAAGATCCAGGAATTAAGTGAGATTAATGAGGGCAGTGGAAAGAAAGAAGTGAATGAAGACAACCATAGGGTGAAAGATGCAGAAATTCACTAACTGGGGAGGTGTGAAATTCACAGGAAAATACCCAGACAATGAAAAACTGAATTCACTTCTTGTGTTTTTAAAGACAATGTTTTATCTTATTTTAAGAGGCTCTGAAGAAAATAACAAGAACAAACAACTCGGGACAGTTTTTTTCAAGAGCCAGCAGTTTGAAAAAGCTTCTCTTTCCAACCAGTAACTTCCTCTTCCCTGCCAACTTATCAAGTCCTAGGTACAGTAAAACTTGCACTCCCGGAGTCTTGGAACAAATTACCACAAAACCATGCATTTTGGAATTTGAGTCACAATAGTTTTGAGGTACACTACATCTGGAACAGATTAATATCATAACTCATGGGACCACTGTATAACATTAGGAAATACCGACAGGAAGTGTGAACAATGCTAGCTATGAAGAAATATTATGTGAAATAAAAACAAATGTCTATTCAAGTCAAGAAAAAGAAATCTCCTTATTATACACTCTCTTACCATCACAGCTCTCCGAGAATACAGCCATGTAGGAGGACAGAGGATCAGCAGCTAAGCATGTGGAGCAGATGCTAACACGCCAAGAGAGAGTGCACATGAACAGGTCCCAGGCACACACCCAATTCTTTGTGCGAGTCACAATCAGGGATCCAGAGTCTTTACCACGACCAAATTCTATCTGCCTGTGAAACAATGTATATTAAGTATGACATAATTTTTATTTATCTGAATGTCAGTAACTTTCTGTAATCAAATGGGGTAAATTACAGTAAACCTTCTCTTAATGCCACATCACTTAGTGGAATTTTATTGCAACATTATTAAAAATTGCAACCAAAAGCTTAGTAGCATTCAAAAATCATGTGTGTCTTAAATCTTAAAGACCTCAATCCGTTTCATGGGCAATGAGCAGTGACAGCCTCTCACCATTCTTGCTAACTGAGAGTAAGTAGCCTCTTTCTTGTTTCTCTTGCCCTCTGTAATACAATGGTGTAACTGACTGCTCCTTTTCTGACACTTAAAGAACACAAGAGAAATGTTCCCCTTGCTGCCTGGCACTATCAACTTTTTTGTCATACTGAAAACCATAGTCATCCCATAAGGTGGTCCTCTCCCAAAACTATCTATACCTATTGCAGGCTTTATAAATGGTGAATTGGCCCTTATACACACATTCCTAACAAGAAGCTTAGTCCCAGTTTTATTCCTGTTGATGCTTGCCTTTTGCAGTACATTGTCAAATGCTCAAATCTTCATAATACATGTGTCTTGACCTGACCAGATCTGTCCTCTGACCTTTCTTGGCTCTGGCTGTCTGCTACATTTTCACCTAATCTGACTTATGGATTTCTTCCCTTTTCACTTACATGTCAAATGATACTGGTAATGGTCCAGGACAGGCTGAAATATAGCCACTTTTTTCAAACTAAAGGCTAGCTGTGAACTTTACACTTGCAACTACAATTTATGTTAATTCTTTCTTTCAACACACCGGCCGTATCCCACCAAGGCAGGGTGGCCCAAAAGGAAAAACGAAAGTTTCTCCTTTTACATTTAGTAATATATACAGGAGAAGAGGTTACTAGCCCCTTGCTCCCGGCATTTTAGTCGCCTCTTACAACACGCATGGCTTACGGAGGAAGAATTCTGTTCCACTTCCCCATGGAGATAAGAGGAAATAAACAAGAATAAGAACTAGAAAGAAAATAGAAGAAAACCCAGAGGGGTGTGTATATATGTGCTTGTACATGTATGTGTAGTGTGACCTAAGTGTAAGTAGAAGTAGCAAGACGTACCTGAAATCTTGCATGTTCATGAGACAGAAAAAAGGACACCAGCAATCCTACCATCATGTAAAACAATTACAGGCTTTCGTTTTACACTCACTTGGCAGGACGGTAGTACCTCCCTGGGCGGTTGCTGTCTACCAACCTACTACCTATAATTTATGTTAATTATGAACAATATTTATATTTTTTTTTCTTCTGTGGAATTAAACATATTTGTATTGTGTAGTTCGTGCAAAATACTTCTCCCAAAGCAAAGTTTTTCCCACTCATAATCTGTATGTTAAGAAATGTAAAACATTTACTTACTTTATCCTCTCAGAGAGGTATGGTTGAGAGAGAGTGCCTTTAAGCTGACAAGTTGTGGGAAGCCAAAATGTTAGAATACTCCCAAAACCAGCAGCAATGAGTGAGCCATCAGGGGATATACTAACTGCTGTTGCTGGAAAGTGTCGATAAGATCCCACACCACAACAATTCCAACAACTTTTTTTTCCTGTTGACAAGTATAATTAATTTTTTATTCTGCATACATATAATGATAAATCACTAACAAAACATAATGATGATATAAATGCCCTACTAAAAATCACAAAAATTTTAAGACAAAAATTTATGAAAAAAAAATAAGGGGTAAACATACTTACAGGCAATATTTTCAAGGGATCGACACTGCTTTATAAAGTGTGCCTACAGTACAATAAATTCCTACTTCTTGGGTGCATCAAGAATGGTATCAGCGAGTAAGAGGGGTGAAAGTATATAAACTAAAGGAGGAGGTACTTTAGGTAAGATATAAGCAACTATTGGGAGAAAGATGGGCTAGTGAGGGTATAGGTAACGAGGAGGTTGAAGAGGTATGGGGTAGATTTAAGAACAGTGTGTTCGAGTGTGCAGCAGAAGTTTGTGGACATAGGAGGGTGGGTGTGAGAGGGAAGAGGAGTGATTGGTGGAATGAGGTAAACGAAGTGTTAAGGGAGGAAAAGTTAGCATATGAGAGGTTTTTATAAGGCAAAGTGATATAGGGATGGTGAAGTATACAGAGTAAGAGAGGCTAAGAGAGTGGTGAGGTAGTGTAAAAGGAGAGCAAATGAGTGAGTGGCTGATGTTCTGTCAACAAATTTTGCTGAGAATAAGAAAGAGTTTTGAAGTGAGATTAACTGGCTGAAAAAGCCTAGGAATTCAATGGATCTGACAATTAAAATCAGAAGAGGGGCATTAGATGGGGAGTTGGAGGTATTGGGAAGATGGCAAGAATATTTTGATTAGCTGTTAAATGTTGATGAAGAAATGAAGGCAGTGATTTCATGTACTGGCCAGAGAGGTATAACATCCTTTAGGAGCAAGGAAGAGCCAGATATGAGAGTGGTGGAAGGGGATGAGGCAGTGGGTATAATGAAAAGGGGTAAAGCAGTTGGGATTGATGGGACCAAGACAGAAATTTTAAAAGCAAGTGGTTATATAGTTTTGGGGTGGCTGGTACTTTAGTTCAATAAATGTATGAGAGATAGGAAGGCACCTAGGGATTGTCAGAGACCATGCATGGTTCTTGTGTATAAAGGAAAGGGGGACAGAGTAAAAATTATAGGGGAAGAAGCCTGTTGAGTATACCAGGTACAGTGTATGGTAGGGTTATTACCAAAAGAATTAAGGGTAAGAGGAAGAGCAGGATCACTGATGAACAAGGAGGCTTTAGGAAGGGTAGATGTACAGACCAAGTGTTTACACTGAAGCATATAAGTGAACAATATTTAGATAAAAGGTAAGAAAGTTTTTGTTGTAGTCATGGATTAAGAAAAGCATATGATAGGATGGATAGGGGAGCAATGTGGCAGATGGTGATAAGTTACTGAAAGCAGTTAAAAGTTTTTATGAGGATAGCAAGACTCAGGTTAGAGAATGTAGGAGAGAGGGAGATTATTTTACAGCAAAGGTAGACCTTAGCCAGGGATGAACGACATCACAATGGCTGTTTCACATATTTGTAGATGGAGTTGTAAAAGAAGTGAATACTAGCATGTTGGGGAGAGATGTGGGATTATAACATGAAGAGTCTAATGCAAAAAGGGAGTTGTTACAACTGTTTTTTGCCAATGACACTGCTTCTGGGAGATTCTGAAGAGAAGTTGCAAAAGTTGGTGGACAAATCTGGGAAGGTATGTAAAAGAAGGAAATTAAAAGTGAACATTGGGTCTATGAAAGATGCAGTGAAAAAAGGTGGGAAGTGTATCAAGGCATCTGTGGAGACCAAGAACATTATCCATCAGAGGCAAAAAGGGGAATGTAAGAGTATAATAGTACCAAACCTCTTACGTGGGTTGTAATATTGCAGCGAGGAAGCTGGAGGCAGCAGAGACGTCATGTCTGAGGGCAATGTGTGGTGTAAATATTATGCTGAGAATTTGTAGCTTGGAGATTCGGAGGTGCAGGGTTACTAACAGTATTATCCAGAAGGCTGTTGAGGTGGTTCAAACATCTAGAGAGGAGGGTGTATGAATTTGTAGTGGAGGGAAGACAGGGTAAAGGTCATCTTATGAAAGGTTAAGAGGGCTTAATGGAGGTTCTATGTGTGAGGGGTTTGGACACCCAGAAGGTGTATGTGAGACTGTTAGATAGGAGTGGAGGCAAATGGCTTTTGGGGCTTGAAGAGCTGTTGGAGTGTGAGCAAGGTAATATTTTTGCGAAGGGATTAAGTCCTAGAGGTGGGAGGTACAGTGCCTGCACTCTGGAGGGATGGGTTGGGAATATTTGTAGTTTGGAGGATCATCTGAACTGTAGTACAGTGGTACCTCAGTATACATCCGCTTTGGAATAAGTCCAACTTGGCATATGTCCTGTTTGGATGCGAAAATTTTTTGCTTGGTATACAACCTTTGTTTGAAATATGACTTGCGTGCTAGAAGTTGCATGGGTCAAAATGAGTCATGACACTGCACGCTACCCTTGTTTGCCTCTCTCTTGAGACAAAACCACGACTGCCCACTAGCGTCAATGAACAACCCGCACTGTAACACCCTGAATTTTCACGTAATTTTGTTTTTTCATATAAATTTTTAGTAAATTCATTAACCATAAGTTCTAAGAAAGTTAATGAGAAGAGCCAAACAAAGAAGAAAATGGTTAGGATCACCATGGAGGTGAAAAAAGAGACTGTTGAAAAGTATGAAGGTGGCATGTGTATCCGGGACAGGGCTGCTGCATACCGTATGCCGAGAACAGTGGTATCTACAATTGTTATTAAATTGGCAGGTCCATGGGTTTGGATGTGAGTGATGGTGATGTGGAGGGGCATGGGGAAGAGCTGACCACTGAGGAGCTGCAGGAACTTGAGGAGGAGGAGCACAAAACTATGATGGATGCACTCTCTTCAGGCTTGGAAGAGAAGACTGAGGAAGCCCCTACTTCATTAATCATGGAAATCTTTGCCAAATGGAAAGACGTCAAAAACTTTGCAGAGAAGTACCACCCCAACAAACCCCAAACAGACAATGTCACATTTCTGAAACATCCTGAGAAGGCAAATTGCTTTGGAGAGATTTTTAGTAAAAGTCAAACCTGGTGAGCTTCAACCAGGTCCAAATAGGAAAAAAAAAAATAGACAGAAAAGAGAAGGGGACTCTCCTTACAAACAATAGCATCTCCTCCTCCTCTTCCCTTCTTGGCACTATCATAGTAAGCACTCGACTCTATTCAGCGGGTGTCGAGGTTTCTTGCTGTTTCACCTACGTAAATCTTGTCACAGCCTCCACAGGGTATAGTGTAAACTCCTGCATTGACTTGTTCGTGGTGCTTGGATTTTGTCCTGGTTAGATCCTTTATTGAAGTGCTAGAAGCGATGGCGACTCTGGTGTTAGCTTGTGAAAGTACTTTTGAGACGTTCAGTGCAACCTGGCTGTTGGGAAGAATTATAACTTTGTTGGAGTGGTGTTGGTGCGTGGAGAATTAATGATCTGAAGAGCTCTTTTCTTGCAGTCTTTGATGAAAAAAGAAGGAAAATGTAACTCAGTGAATGTTTGGTGAATGTATGTACATTCCTCGTCAAGAAACTCAGGACTACAAATTCGGTATGCTCTTAGGAAAAACCCGATGATGATGCCTCTTTTGGTCTTGGTATCTTGACTGGAATAGAAGTGTGTGAGATCATTTTTATTGGTGGGTTTCCGATAAACTTGAAATCTTAGGTTGTTGTCTACTTGTGAATGAGGACGCCGAGGAAAGGTAGCTTGTCATTGGACTCTTCTTCTAGTGTAAACTGGATCGCCGGTTCAAATGCGTTGAGCCTTGCCTGAAGATTCCATACATCAAAACGTTTGGGAGTTATTACGAGGACGTCGTCCACGTAATGTAACCAAGTATTGCACCTCACTCTGAGCCTTTATATACCCTCTGTGTCCATGTATTGTTTGTAATGGCTTGATAAAGCTCCTGGAGAGCGAAACGTTGCCACAATAAAATGTCACATTAGTTGCACTTGTGTCCTTTTACTTTACATCTAATTCTTTATGTATTTTAGTATTAAGCAGTGTTTAAATTATTTTATACAACCAAATCAATGTATAATATGCCAATAACAATAGGATTTTTTTTCATGGGAATGGATTAATCGTTTTCCCTATATTTCTTATGGGAAAATTTGTTCAGTATGTCCTGTTTGGCATAAGTCCAAGGTCCTGGAACGGATTAAGGACGTATACTGAGGTACCACTGCATTGGTGTACCTCTGGCAAGACAGTGATGGCACAAGTGATAAAAAGACAACTTACCATATATATCTGAGTTATCAATTTCTTTCCAAATCTTGAACTTATCATCCTCTCCACAAGTTATACACAATGATGTTTTTCCTGGCGTTGGAGTAGGCTGAAATGTAATGCCGTTGATATACTTGTCATGTGGCATTTCTATTGAGGTGTTGAGGTACCAGCTGAAAATAAATGTTTTAAGAGCTTTAAACTCTTCATAATGTGACTTTTAACAGAAAATTATTAATAAGACTCCCAACTTTGGAAAACTCAGCTCAGAAAAAAATTTGCTATTTGTAATTAAAATATTAATTATAAGCTATTGAGAAACACTCATGAACACATCATGAAACTGCTGTGTACTCTAGTTGTCTAAGATGAACTACTTTTTTGTTTCTGATTTGCATGTGAGGTTACAGCATTTTTAGTCCTACTGTTACAACCTCAATACTATATATGAAGTCCTAAGTTAATTATAGTTTTTAACCCAAATATAACTCCTACTTCATTTAAATTATATACTATGTTGGACTGCAAACAATTAGGTCATCAACCAGGAGACATAACCAGATACCAAACCAGATGTCATGATCTGCAAAACTACTGCAACAATGAAACCAGATGTTAATACAATATCTAGTTTCTCAATATTACATATAACAGAAAAAAGTCCCAATGTATGCTAACTGTAATAGAGAGACAGCTTAAGACCAAACCAAGAGTGACTGTACAGAAGATTCAAGAAAAGAATCTACAATTGCTTCATAGTGTCAATTATAATTGTTAACAGGCATATGAAGTGGCTTGGTTACAGCAGCCATCAACCTATCCAGAAACCAATTTTGACCCATGTGCAGAGAAATCAGAGTTGTGCTTGCAAAAAAATACCAAACAACAGCGGTGCAAGGCTCTTTTTAGCAATGAATTATTTTCACAGTGACCCGTAGCCACAGGAATGTTTACAGCTGGCCCAGTGGAGACCCCTTGGACCCAAGCAGCTGCACTTTTACCATCTTTAATGGTTTGGGCTTGTTTTAGTGCTAAAAGTGTTGGAGAGTTGATTGTGCTACCCACAAAACACTGTAGTTATGAAGGTTATAAATGACCATAATTTTTAAAGGGGTGGACCGGTAAGCCAGCGGAAGGCCTCGGTCAGATGACCAAAAGATCCAAAGGCGGGTCATCATCTGACTAAGACCCGCGTCAGGAAACATTTGTCCTGTTTCCTGACGAACCTTACCTAACCTAACCTAACTGTAGTTATCAGTACAACTAGCTGAAACTGTCTTTCATTCAATGTGGTGCAAAAACTTTTAATCATGATGTTATTACTGTTCTTGCTGCTGAACAGCGGTTTAGTGCCGATGAAGGTAGCGTAGGTAGCAATGATACGGCCGTGGACTAGTTTGGCTTTAATTGGATAGGAGTGAGTACACAACGGGCAGTGTGAAGGAGTGACCGCAAGCCAGTCCGTGGAGGGGGAGCACTTGTGCCTATCAAGTCGGTCAGCCTAGGAGTGAGATCTATCTCAGGCCCCGTCAAGACGCTGGGAGTAATAGATAACTCTTTAGGCCAGCAGGTGCGTTGGATGACGACGAATGATGTTGACTGGCGTCGACCCCTCCACCCCGAGTAGGCTCACAGTGCCGTTGACTCCGCTCTCACCACGTAGTTTCGAGTGGCCTCGGGCACTCGGATACACAGTTCTGGCAATGAATCACACGAAAAACAGCAGAAAACACAGCAGAGGGAGTGGGCAGTGGTGAGTGTATGGTAGACGGGTGAGCGTGAGTAGGGTGAGCATGGGCAAGGTGAGGAACGGCCACTTCCTCCTCCCACAAACACGTGGAGAACTCTCACTGGATGCAGAAATCGCCACAAAACTCACCTCTGGCTTGCTGAAACAGCTGTGCTGAGCTGAACAACAACAGCAGCAACATACAAGTGACGCTGAACATGTGACTTGAGAAACAGCGTGGGACGCTGTAGCGTGGGGTCGCTGAGACGCCACTTACAATTCTCGGCGAAATTCAGCAAATTTTGGCTAGATCCTGCTTGTACCTGTGTCTGGATGCTCAAACGTGCAGACATGACATCAGGATAACTCGTTGAGAGACGGATGCTTGTTGTGTAGGGGGATGAAGTGAACAACTTCATTCCTTCCTTCCTCTCACTGCTGCGACCACCGCTGCCACCAATGTTTAATGAGATTATTTGGTAAGCTGTAGCGGGGTTCAAATGATACATCTTCGGAGGCTTCTTACTTTATTGAAAATGTCGTGGTGGGTACACAGGCTTGTGTGTTGTGCCCATGGCCCGGGCAGGGCCATCCCACGAGAGGAACTAGGAGTAGGCCTTGTGTCTTCCTGCTAGGCAGATGTGTGAGTGAGAGTGAGGCAAGGGCAGCCAGGCTGAAGTGGCAACGCCTATAGGTGGCAGCACCAGCATGGCACGAAATATGAACTAAGCTGGCAGACAGCATGGGTTGTCTGTGCAGACAGTACAGGCTGTCTACAATGACAGTGCTCCTTGATGCACCTCTAAATCAGTTGTTCAGTGGCTTCATTTGTGATGTACCCTTCTTGAGATCTACAGAAACAGGACATCAGCTCATTCCCACCATATGCAAATCGAGGGAGAAATTACCCAAAGAAACTCTAAAAATTTATGCAAGTCACTTCCAAGATGATTTAACCCTTTGACTGTTTCAGGCCCCTCTCTGAAACTGTCATTCTATGTCGCTCAATTTTTGAAAAAAAAAAAAATTATTTTTTCTTATGAAATGATAGAGAATCTTTTCCCGATGGTAATGACACCAAAAGTTCGAAATTTGGTCGAAAACTCGTGGAATTATGCTCCCGCGAAGTTAGCGGTCTCGGCGACATATGCGTATCGGCGATTTCGCCGACTTTGAGCCCAATTTTCAGCCAATTCCATTGTTCCAGTTGACCAAACTCATAGCTATTTCTTTAGAACTCCATTTTATCTATCAGCTGAGTACAAGAAACCTCCCATTTACTAATTTGGACTACCCAATATGGTGGTCAGAAATTGGCAATTTGGCCAATTTCACGCAAAATAAAAAAGATGCCAATTTCAAAATAGGGTCCAGAATAAACAAGGTAGACATTCGTGGCACTAAAATAACATATGCTATTTAAGGATGTCCTGATGCTCAAGGGACGACCTACAAAATACAGCCTCTCCTTACTTAACAACAGAGTTCCACTCCTAAGACCACGTTGTTAAATGACTTTGTCGCTAAGTGAGGAGCATATTATAATGGTAGTGAGATTGTGTCAGCCATCTTTGATATTGTTTTAATGTCACCTTTGCACCATTTATAAAATTTCTGGTGTATTTTTAAATGTTTATACAGTAGTGCACTGTGTATTGAAATAAACAGAATAGAGGAAATCAGCTCTAATATACATTATTTAGGTATGAATACTAGTCAGAGAGCCTGTCGTAAGTCCGAGGCATTGGTAAACGAGTATGTCGCTAAATGAGGAGAGGCTGCCCTAAATTATTGGCAAGTACTTCATATTTTTTTTTTTTTGGTATATTTTGTGATCATAGTTTGAGAGAGAAGGGTAGAGACTGTGTACTTTAATGGTGAGCACTGTTCATGACATACATTAATGCATGCCCACAAATATAGATAATAAAATCATACTTGTAGGTAGTAAGTTGGTAGACAGGAACTACCCAGGGAGGTACTACTGTCCTGCCAAATGAGTGTAAAACACAAGCCTGTAATTGTTTTACATGATGGTAGGATTGCTGGTGTCTTTTTTCTGTCTCATAAACATGCAAGTTTTCAGGTACATCTTGCTACTTCTACTTACACTTAGGTTACACTTCACTTGCATGTAGAAGCATATATACACACACCCCTCTGGGTTTTCTTCTATTTTCTTACTAGTTCTTGTTCTTGTTTATTTCCTCTTATCTCCAAGGGTGAGTGGAACAAAATTCTTCTTCCGTAAACCATGAGTGTTGTAAGAGGTGAATAACGTGCTGGGAGCAAGGGGCTAGTAACCCCTTTTCCTGTATACATTACCAAAGTTAAAAAGAGATTTTCGTTTTTTTTTTTTGAGCCACCCTGCCTTGGTGGGATATGGCTGGTTTGTTGAAAGAAGAAAATCGTACTTACATCTGGTCCTCCTTTTTGAAGTTCCAGAATTTGAGGCGCAGTTCCATAGAGCTTTGATGGTCATCTCTATACTCAACAGTGGCAAGCCAACACCCATCTGGAGACACAGCAAGCTTCTCAACATCCGTGTTGTAGATTTTTTGATACCTCTCCCGACTATAATAATTGCTCATTGTTATATCCAACTGGGAAAGAAGAAGGGAGACTAGAAAACAAATGTGGGACATACACACAATTTTTATTTTAAGTGCATAACAAGTGTAGTCTGTTTGACTAAGTGCTTCAAGATGAAAGGTTAAGACATTGCTTTTAGATGTTTTTGTATGCAAAATTCTAATTTTTTCTGATATAATTAAAAATTTAAGAGCAAGCACTAATATAATGGTAACTATGTAACTGATATAAAACAAGAGTCACTGTCTTGGTCCATATAAAATGAGTTATGGGATGTAAGTAACAAGGATTAACAAAATGGACTGTAAACAAAGGCAAAATGCTAAATATATCTGTGGTGTCTTCACCTGTCCCATTATGACTTATTTCTGCTGTGATAACTACAGCCTCATTGTAAACAATAATTCACAGCAGAGTACTGTTTTACTCCAACAGAGGAGTTTATCAGTCAGCCATAACTATTTAAATGTACATTGTTCTGTCAGTCTCTCGAAGACCAAAATTCAAACTTGTACTGTTTAAAAACTTTCTCACCAATTTCAATACCTATATAACACTGCAGACTTGGAGGACTGATCTCATCAGAGATGCTTGCTCTGAGGGAAGCTCCAATGATGCATAATTTTGATATTAGTGAGACAATTGCCATGGGCAAGACAGTGATAGTGAGAATGATGGTGAAAGTGTTTCTTTTACGAGTAACCCTACTTCAGTGGGAGACAGCCAGCATATTAAAAAAAAAAAAAAAAGTTTCTACTAAACGTGCTTAAGATGTGATGTGATACACTACATGGTAAATTATTTGTTTATGAGATTTGACGTACTGTTGGAATGTGAGGAAAATAACATTCATGAAGGAATTCGGGAAAACCAGGTAAATGAACACAAATTCTGGAGGTGGGGAAATGGTACCTCAAAGATGAGTGAGGATGATGCAATATAGATGGTAATTTGAAATGTGGTGTCTGACCACCTCCAGCAACAATGGTGAATGTGTTTCCTACTTTATCCTACCTTGATGAAAAATGGTAGAAAAATAATAATAAAATATGTATATACTGTAGCTGCAGTTCAGAAGGTCATCTGAATTATTGTCTGCACACTTCTGGCAAGACAGCTATTGAAGAGTAATGTTGAATTTGTTTCCTTTTGTGTACAAATTTATGTGTACACATTTATCTGAGTTTTCTTGTAATTTCTTAAAACTTCTTGTTCTTATAGTACGTATTTCCTTTCATCTCTATGGGAAAGCAAAGAAGAATCTTTTCTCCATAAGCCATATATGTTGTAAAAGGTTAGTAAAATGTGGGGAGCAAGGGGCTAATAAATTACCAAAGCAAAGAAGAAAATTTTAAGGTTGGGATGTTTGAATTTGTGTGTGTGCAGGGTGTAGTATAGATGATAAGAAAGCATAGATTGTGAATATTATAAATAAAAAGAAACTGGACATCCTAGCTCTAAGTGAAACAAAACTAAAGGGGATAAGGAAATTTCAGTGGGGAAGAGTGAATGGGATTATACGTATTGGTAATATTTGAGAGAGTGAGAACAAAAGAGGCAGCAGTAATATTATATTATTAACTATGAAATGAGAAGGGGTATAGGTGTATAAATTCAAGAATTTTTGGATATGAATAAGGGTGGGATATGTGAAGTGGATTATAGTAAGTGCTTATGCACCAAGGAGAAAAGTGTGCAGAGGAGAGAGATTTTGGGAGATGTTAATTAAGCAAGTGTTCAGGGAGTTCTGAACCAAGTGAAAAATAACTGCTTTGAGGGATCTAAATGCTAAAGTAGGAGAACTGCTATAAAGGGCACAGATGGTAAGTTTGGAGTGCCAGGGGTAAATGGTAATGGGGAATGACTAATGGAGTTATGTAAAGATATACGACATGGGGTGAAATGACAGCAGTTTTCAAACTATGTCTTCTTCTTTCAACAAACCAGCCGTATCCCACCAAGGCAGGGTGGCCCAAAAAGAAAAACAAACGTTTCTCTTTTTAATTTAGTAATTTATACAGGAGAAGGGGTTACTAGCCCCTTGCTCCCGGCATATTAGTCGATTCTTACAACATGCATAGCTTATGGAGGAAGAATTCTGTTCCACTTCCCCATGGAGGTAAGAGGAAATAAACAAGAACTAGAAAGAAAATAGAAGAAAACCCAGAGGGGCATGTATATATATGTTTGTACATGTATGTGTAGTGTGACCTAAGTGTAAGTAGAAGTAGCAAGATGTACCTGAAATCTTGCATATGTATGAGACAGAATAAAAAAGACACCAGCAATCCTACCATCATGTAAAACAATTACAGGCTTTCGTTTCACACTCACTTGGCAGGATGGTAGTACCTCCCTGGGCGGTTGCTGTCTACCAACCTACTACCTAGGTTTCAAACTATGTATTAGTACTGTAGATAAAACAATGATGGGTAGCCATCAAGATGCTCATGAATTTAGACGGGCAACGGATATATTAGATAATTATGTAATGGTAGCTAGTGAGAGTAAGAAGTAAATGGGGTACAAGAAGACTGCCATCAGTGAGTAAGAAAGAAGTGAAAGTTATTAAATTAAAGGAGGACATGGTAGAGGTAAAATATTAGTAACTATTAAGAAAAAGATGGGCAAGAAAGTACAGGTAATGAGCAGGGAGTCAAACATGAACCATATAGAATAGTATAGAATTTATGAATGTGGCATCAGTGTGTGTAGCAGAAGTATGTGGGAATAGGATGGTGAGCACAGGAGGGAAGAGATTGGTGGAATGATGAGGTAACAAGGGTGGTAAGGGAGAAAGTCAGTATACAATTTTTTTTTTTTTTTGCAGTGTAGGATTCAGAAAGCTGAGAATATAGAGTTTTGAGGAGAGGTTAAAAAAATTGGTGAGGAAGTGCAAAAGGAGAGCCAGTGAGAGAGTGGTGTGGTATTATCACCAAATTTTGCTGAGTAAGACAGTTTTAATTTGATATCGGTAAGTTGAGAAAGCCTATGAAACAAATGAATTTAACATTTACAAATTACAGAGGGAAGTTATTAGTTGGGGAGGTGGAGATACTAGAAAGATGTAAGGAATATTTTGCAGAATGGATAAATGTTGTTGAACAAAGGGAGGCACTGATTTCATGCACTGGGTAGGCAAGTATAGAATCTTGTCAATGGAAGAGCGACAAGAGAGTGTGGAGTGAGTACATAAGGCAGTGAACAGAATGTAGCCTGGAGTTTACCTAGAGAGAGTTCCGGGGGTCAACGCCCCCGCGGCCCGGTCACACCTTGTGGATCAGAGCCTGATCAACCAGGCTGTTACAGCTGGCTGCACGCAATCCAATGTACGAGCCACAGCCCGGCTGGTCAGGTACCGACTTTAGGTGCTTGTCCAGTGCCTGCTTGAAGACAGCCAGGGGCCTATTGGTAATCCCCCTTACGTATCCTGGGAGGCAGTTGAACAGTCTCGGGCCCCTGACACTTATTGTATTGTCTCTTAACGTGCTAGTGACACCCCTGCTTTTCATTGGGGGGATGTTGCATCGTCTGCCAAGTCTTTTGCTTTCGTTGTGAGTGATTTTCGTGTGCAAGTTCGGTACTAGTCCGTCTAGGATTTTCCAGGTGCATATAATCATGTATCTCTCCTGCCTGCGTTCCAGGGAGTACAGGTTCAGGAACTTCAAGTGCTCCCAGTAATTGAGGTGTTTTATCTCCGTTATGCACACCATGAAGGTTCTCTGCAAATTTTCTAGGTCAGCAATTTCACCTGCCTTGAAAAGTGCTGTTAGTGTGCAGCAATATTCCAGCCTAGATAGAACAAGCGACCTGAAGAGTGTCATCATGGGCTTGGCATCCCTAGTTTTGAAGGTTCTCATTATCCATCCTGTCATTTTTCTAGCAGATGCGATTGATACAATGTTATGGTCCTTGAAGGTGAGATCCTCCGACATGATCACTCCCAGGTCTTTGACGTTGGTTTTTCGCTCTATTTTGTGGAAGGAATTTGTTTCGTACTCTGATGAAGTTTTAATTTCCTCGTGTTTACCATATCAGAGTAATTGAAATTTCCCATCGTTGAACTTCATATTGTTTTCTGCAGCCCACTGAAAGATTTGGTTGATGTCCGCCTGGAGCCTTGCAGTGTCTGCAATGGAAGACACGGAGCTGTGGCTGACATCCTTGTATATGTCAGACATGAGGATGAGAAACAAGATGGGAGCGAGTACTGTGCCTTGTGGAACAGAGCTTTTCACCGTAGCCGCCTCAGACTTTACTCTGTTGACTACTACTCTTTGTGTTCTGTTTGTGAGGAAATTATAGATCCATCTACCAAGTTTTCCTGTTATTCCCTTAGCACGCATTTTGTGCGCAATTACACCATGGTCGAAGGCTTTTGCAAAGTCTGTATATATTACATCTGCATTCTTTTTGTTTTCTAGTCATCTAGGACCTTGTCGTAGTGATCCAGTAGTTGAGACAGACAGGAGCGACCTGCTCTAAACACATGTTGGCCTGGGTTAGGTAATTGATGGGTATCCAGATGGGTGGCCATCTTGCTTCTTAGGACCCTTTCAAAGACTTTTATGATATGGGATGTTAGTGCTATCGGTCTGTAGTTCTTTGCTATTGCTTTACTGCCCCCTTTGTGGAGTGGGGCTATGTCTGTTGTTTTTTAGTAACTGTGCGATGACCCCCGTGTCCATTCTCCCTCTCCATAGGATGGTAAAAGCTTGTGATAGGGGCTTCTTGCAGTTGTTGATGAACACGGAGTTCAATGAGTTTGGCCCTGGGGCAGAGTGCATGGGCATGTCATTTATCGCCTGCTCAAAGTCATTTGGCGTGAGGATAACATCAGATAGGCTTGTTTTAACCAAATTCTGTGGCTCTCTCATAAAAAATTAATTTTGATCTTCGATTCTCAGTCTGGTTAGCGGCTTGCTAAAAACTGAGTCATATTGGGACTTGAGTAGCTCACTCATTTCCTTGCTGTCATCTGTGTAGGACCTATCTTGTTTAAGTAGGGGCCCAATACTGGATGTTGTTCTTGACTTTGATTCGGCATAAGAAAAGACATGCAGTGGTCCCTCAATTATCGTCCATAATCCATTCCTGGAAGTGGGACTATTATCGAAATAGACGATTTTCGAATCAATTTTCCCCATAAGAAATAATGTAAATACAATTAATCCGTTCCTGACACCCAGAATTATTAAAACAAAAAAATTTTTAACATGAAATATAGATGTAGTACATAAACAATACAATGGCACATGATGAATGAAACATTAACAGCATGACACTTACCTTTATTGGCGATTCTTCTTAGTGTATGGAAGACTGGAGGAGGAGAGATTGAATTACTGTTTGGAAGGGGAATCCCCTTACATCAACACCTCAAGTAAAGTGCTTTCTGGGGTTACTTCTCTTCTCTGTTTCTTAATGCCACTAGGACCAGCTTGAGAGTCACTGGAGTCCTGTCTCTCAAAAAAAAACTGTCCAGAGAGCTCTGTTTCTGGCGCCTCTTTAAAACTTCCCTAAAATGGGCCAAGACTCTGTCACTGTGCAAGTTGCCAATATGGCTTGCAACATCCTTCTCAGGGTGATGTTTCTCCAAAAATCTTTCCATCCTACCCCACATTTCAAAAATCTCCTTAATTTCTAAAGAAGGCACCTTCTTCCATCTCTTCCTCCTCCTCTGCAGCAAGATTCTGAGCTGCAATCTGTTGCTCTTCCTGCTGAAACTCTAGATCCTTTCATATTGTTCAATGATGTTTTTCTTAAATTCAATCATATTTCTCACCTTCTTTACCAAAGGTTTGGCACTAGGAGCTTTCTTTGGAGCCATGGTAGCTTATTTAGCACTTGCAAAAACTAAAATGAATGGAATATTATGAAATATTTCGTATGAACATGTGAGGGGACTGTCGCTCACTGGTAAACAATGGCACACTGGCTGGGAATGGCTCAGAGCCGTGAGTACGTGTCCAGGACGAAAGACGATTAGTGAGTTAACGGACCATTTGCGAGCCAATGTTTAGACGAAGTAACAGGACTATTTCCGAAATGGACGACCTTCAGGCCGGACGATTATTGAGGGACCACTGTATGTATTATTATAAACGTATTGTTATTATTATTAATTTAGGGAACTGGAGCACAGATCCAATTCCCTAGATCAAGAGCCCTTCACCACATATGTACTACTACTAATAATAATAATTATAATAATAATAATAATAATTATAGTAGGTTGGTAGACAGCAACCACCCAGGGAGGTACTACCGTCCTGCCAAGTGAGTGTAAAACGAAAGCCTGTAATTGTTTTACATGATGGTAGGATTGCTGATGTCTTTTGTCTGTCTCATAAATATGCAAGATTACAGGTATGTCTTGCTACTTCTACTTACACTTAGGTCACACTACACATACATGTACACATTTATTTATACACACTCATCTGAGTTTTCTTAGATTTTATCTTAATAGTTCTTGGTCTTATTACTTTTCCTTTTATATCCATGGGGAAGTGGAATAAGAATCTTTCCTCCGTAAGCCATGCGTGTTGTAAAAGTCAACTAAAATGCCGGGAACAATGAGCTAGTAACCCCTTTTCCTGTAAAGATTACTAAAAAGAATAAGAAGAAGAAAATTGTCAAAGTGGGAAGTCCGAATGTGAGTGGATGTTGTGCAAATGATAAGAAAGAGATGATTGTGGATGTTATGAATGAGAAGAAGCTGGATGTCCTGGGTGATGAATGTTGCAGCGAGGAGAAGGCTGGAGGCAGTGGAGATGTCATGTCTGAGGGCAATGTGTGGTGTGAATATAATGCAGAGAATTCGTAGTTTGGAAGTTAGGAGGAGGTGTGGGATTACCAAAACTGTTGTCCAGAGGGCTGAGGAAGGGTTGTTGAGGTGGTTCGGACATGTAGAGAGAATGGAGCGAAACAGAGTGACTTCAAGAGTGTATCAGTCTGTAGTGGAAGGAAGGCGGGGTAGGGGTCGGCCTAGGAAAGGTTGGAGGGAAGGGGTAAAGGAGGTTTTGTGTGCGAGGGGCTTGGACTGCCAGCAGGCATGCGTGAGCGTGTTTGATAGGAGTGAATGGAGACAAATGGTTTTTAATACTTGACGTGCTGTTGGAGTGTGAGCAAAGTAACATTTATGAAGGGGTTCAGGGAAACCAGCAGGCCAGACTTGAGTCCTGGAGATGGGAAGTAGTGTCTGCACTCTGAAGGAGGGGTGTTAATGTTGCAGTTTAAAAACTGTAGTGTAAAGCACCCTTCTGGCAAGACAGTGATGGAGTGAATGATGGTGAAAGTTTTTCTTTTTCGGGCCGCCCTGCCCTCGTGGGAATCGGCCAGTGTGATAATAAAATAATAATTTATTAATATAATATTTATACATAATATAATATTTTATTTTATTTATTTATTTATTTATTTAAGGAACCTCCCTTGAAGGGAAAGTTCGTATCCAGAAGCAAAAAATCGACCGAATGACTGTTCATATCCTGAAAAGTTCACATGGTGGGGCGTTCATAAGCCAAGGTTCCACTGTACAGTGCCTGTACTCTGAAGAAGGGTTAATGATGTTGCAGACAAAAGTTATTTGAGCTGTGATGTTGGCACGCTTCTGGCAAGACAGTGATTGAATGAATGACTGTGAAAGTGTTTTCTTCTTTTTCAGGTCACTATACCTATGTGATCAGTAGGTTGGTAGACAGCAACCGCCCAGGGAGGTACTACCGTCCTGCCAAGTGAGTGTAAAACGAAAGCCTGTAATTGTTTTACATGATGGTAGGATTGCTGGTGTCCTTTTTTCTGTCTCATGAACATGCAAGATTTCAGGTACATCTTGCTACTTTCTACTTACACGTAGGTCACATTACACATACATGTACAAGCGTATATATACATACCCCTCTGGGTTTTCTTCTATTTTCTTTCTAGTTCTTGTTTATTTCCTCTTATCTCCATGGGGAAGTGGAACAGAATTCTTCCTCCGTAAGCCATGCGTGTTGTAAGAGGCGACTAAAATGCCGGGAGCAAGGGGCTAGTAACCCCTTCTCCTGTATATATTACTAAATTTGAAAGGAGAAACTTTCGTTTTTCCCTTTGGGCCACCCCGCCTCGGTGGGATACGGCCGGTGTGTTGAAAGAAAGAAAGATACCTATGTGATAGAGGGCCAACTTGTATATAAAAAAAAATCCTTAAACGTGTTAAATCTATCACTCCAACTGATGTGCATTTCCAAAACAAAGTACTACTGTGTGTAAATAAATGAATGAATTAATAAATGAATAAATGAATTATGTTATGTTTATTTATATTTATTTATTTATTTACACAATACTTTTTCTCAGAAATCCACATCAGTTGGAATGACATATTAAAAATATTTAGGAATTTTTTATACACTGGCAATCTCTCACCAAGGTATGGCAACTGAAAAAAAAAGAAACACTTTCACAGTCATTTATTTGATCGCTGTCTTGCCAGAAGTGTATGGATATCTCTAATCTTCACGGTAAAACAAAATACACCTTACAGATTAGTAGCGCCTTATACGAGATAAATTCAAGCGTTCAAATATACATTACTTGGTGAATTTAAAATATTCCTAAGAAGTTTATTAAAAAATATCTGCTGTAAGCTACTTACATGGAAGAGCTGTTTTCCATGGTGCAAGTCATAAAACTGAACATGACCTGTCCTGCCATTCAAGACAACAGCCCTGGTGAAAGGGTCATATGCAATGCCAGCTGGGAAGGGTTCAGCATTATCTGTATTCATGGCAAGTCCTTGGATAACCCCTTCTGCCTTGTACTTCTTTGCAGAAATAATACTAAATGCTGAAGAAAAAAATGTGGTTGATATTTATTTTAACTTTTGTACCAGTACCTAATAATATTCACAAAATACATAGAACACTCCAGTACTCAGCAACTTTTCAACAACTCTCTCTCATTAATATATTTTCCATTAACCCTTTGAGGGTCGACAGGCCCTCTCAGAAACTCGTTCTCAGGGTCGGCCAAATTTAAAAAAAAAAAAAATAATTTTTTCTTATGAAAAGATAGAGAATCTTTTCCCGATCATAATGACACCAAAATTATGAGATTTGATGGAAAACTTACGGAATTATGCTCTTGCGAAGTTAGCGGTCTCGGCGATGTTTACGCATTGGCGATTTTGCCCAATTTGAGCCCCATTTTCGGCCAATTCTCTGTACTAGTCGACAAAAAACATGAATATTTCGCTAGAACTACATTTTTTCTATTGAATGAGTGCAAGAAACCACCCATTTACCATTTTCAACTATCCAATACAGTGGTCAGAATTTAGCAATTTTGACAATTTCACACAAATTTCAAAAAATGCCAATTTCCGAATAGGGTCCAGAACAAACAAGAAATACATTCCTGGCACTAAAATGACATTTCTTCTGTTCATTAGTCACATCTCAAGGCCCCTCTTACATTCTTTTGCTTTCCACTTTGAATTTTTATTCTCACGAAAAATAAAAGATTTACTGTTATGCAGACTACTGCATTAGTGTAAAAAATGGTATAAATCATATTGGCGCACTTGCAAAAGAATGTTAGACTCACCAGTTGACGTGTATTGGACGCTTGGCATGATTTGTTTACTTTTGAACTTTGGTAAAAATCAAATATTTCTGTTACTTTGAGCTCAATTTCAAGGTACCTTTCATTGTAAAACCAGTGAAAATCATCTCCATTTCTGTGATATGCATTCCATTCTATAAAATGAGACCAAGAAAACTAGAATACAACAATAAATACCATACGAAAATACAGTGCAAAGTCGCTGTTTTATGCCAAAAAAACGGTGAAAGTTTTTTTTTTCTCATTATGCACTGTGTGCTGCAGGATTTTTTTTATACTGTGCACACTGACCACATAGACCCATTCTTTCATATGGAGGCCTACCAGCCTTTTCCCGCGAGATTTGACGGCGCTAGAATTTATGCGTACTACTACGTCAAAAACCCCTGCGCTTAAGACGTACTAGTACGTCCGAAACCCTCAAAGGGTTAATACATCTCTCCATTCCTCGCAAGAAACTTAAAAAATTTATCTATGAATCAAAGTAGATGAATTTTTTCCCATATCTTTAGTGTTTAACTTACCATTAATTTTTGCTGTGTAAAATAAGCAGTGCATTTGATTAAAAACCTTTTCCATAATTTACTAAAATAAAACATCAATTCAATTACAGAATTTATCATCATCAACTAGAAACTACAGTAAAGAAACACTGGTAAATAGGCTACAGAATTGCGACTGGACAGAGAAAACAAGTTGCACAGATGAAATGATGCCTGGGAAAAATTCAAAACAATGTTCACTGCCATCCTTGATAATATTGCACCAGTTCAAGAGGTTAGGATTAAACAGAGAACTGAACCCTGGGTGACTACTGAGATATTAGATAATATGAAATTCAGAGACCGGTTGCTAAAAAGATTTAAAGCAAACAGACAGGATATTGCAGTGCTAAATGAATTCCAAAGGGTTACGAACAGAGTGCAGAGGCTAATAAAAAAAGCAAAGGCATGGCACTATTGCTCAAAAATTGAAGAGTACAAGAATAACCCTAGAAAGCTCTGGCAACAACTAAAACAGCTGGGGTGTAGCCATAAACCAGTAGATAGATCGAACATAATGCTAAATATCGATAACAAGGTATGCCACGAAACAACTTAATTGGCAAATTGTTTTAATTCATACTACACAACTGTCGCATCAGCAGTAGTAAGTAAACTACCAGCTGCATCAAATACCTTTAACACAAATTCTGATAAGTTTAAAACATACTATACCAATAAAGGGGTAACCCCAAACAGTTGTCAATTAGTAAGTGTATCTCATGACTTTGTGCAAAAAGAACTAAGCAGGTTAAACCCAGCTAAGAGCACTGGCCCATACAACATCTTGTCTAAGTTCCTAAAAGACGGTGCCTCTGAATTGCCAATCCCCATTGCTCACATAGTAAATTTGTCCATCACCACCAATACAGTACCAGAGGGGTTCAAGGAGGCCAGAGTTACTCCTATCTTCAAGAAAAATAGTAGGTCTGATGTCAGCAACTATAGGCCTGTTAGTATACTCAGCGTAATATCCAAAATTCTAGAGGGCAGTGTACTGTCAAGTAGTTAAGTACCTTAATGACAACATTCTTCATAGTTACCAATCAGGTTTTAGGGGATCTTACTCAACCAACACCTCCCTAATTAATCTGATGAATTCCATGAGAACTGAAATGTCGATAGGGAATTCATATGAATGGTAACCTTAGACTTGCAAAAGGCCTTTGATACTGTAAACCACTATACAGTGGACCCTCGGGTAACGCCTTTAGCCGAATTAATTTTCCCCAAAAGAAATAATGGAAATCCAATTAATCCGTTTCAGACAGCTAAAAGTACTAACAAAAAATATTTTTTTTTAAAGATTAAATATAAATATACATACAGAAAACAATGACAAATAAATATAAAGCACTAATAAAATGGAAAAATGAACATTTAACATCACACTTACCTTTATTGACTTGACTTGACTTGTTGGTGTATGGTAGACATGTAGGAGGCAAGAGGAAGGCAAGTTTATTATGCTTCAGTATGATGCTAATATCTCTACGGTTTATTTATCTACCACAATTCATCTAATACGACAATATAAACAATATTAATAACAAAGAAACATGATATATACTCTAGAATGAATAAAATGTCATAATGGATAAGAGGAGTAAATGGTGTAAGTGTTGCTGATGGGTTTATAAGGGTCACTGAGAGAAACCATACATAATGGTGGTGGCGGAGCACCAGCAGAACCCACCACCACTATCACACTTAATGAATGTAGCATGTAATTGATACATAAGAAAGATTTACATTTTAATTTATAAATATGAAATATTTACACTTTAATTTATAAATAAGTAAGTTTATTCAGGTATACACAAATACAATTACATATACACACATACATAGCAGCATATGCGTAAAGTACCAAGGATAACCCAAAAAAGTCCGGGTGACTTACGTATTTCCATTGGGGTCCTTTTATATTTACACTGATATTTCTTTCTTTCTTCTTTCAACACACCGGTCGTATCCCACCGAGGCGGGGTGGCCCAAAAGAAAAAACGAAAGTTTCTCCTCCTATATTTAGTAATATATACAGGAGAAGAGGTTACTAGCCCCTTGCTCCCGGCATTTTAGTCACCTCTTACATCATGCATGGCTTAAAGAGGAAAAATTCTGTTCCACTTCCCCATGGAGGTAAGAGGAAATAAACAAGAACAAGAACTAGAAAGAAAATAGAAGAAAACCCAGAGGGGTGTGTATATATATACTTGTACATGTATGTATAGGTAGTAGGTTGGTAGACCAGGGAGGTACTACCGTCCTGCCAAGTGAGTGTAAAACGAAGCCTGTAATTGTTTTACATGATGGTAGGATTGCTGGTGTCTTTTGTCTGTCTCATAAATATGCAAGATTACAGGTATGTCTTGCTACTTCTACTTACACTTAGGTTACACTACACATACACGTTTATTTATACACACTCATCTGAGTTTTCTTTGATTTTATCTTAATAGTTCTTGGTAATGCAGCAGCGAGGAGACGGTTGGAGGCAGTGGAGATGTCCTGTCTAAGGGCAATGTGTGGTGTAAATATTATGCAGAAAATTCGGAGTGTGGAAATTAGGAGAAGGTGTGGGGTTAATAAAAGCATTAGTCAGAGGGCAGAAGAGGGGTTGTTGAGGTGGTTTGGTCATTTAGAGAGAATGGATCAAAGTAGAATGACATGGAAAGCATATAAATCTATAGGGGAAGGAAAGAGGGGTAAGGGTCGTCCTCGAAAGGGTTGGAAAGAGGGGGTAAAGGAGGTTTTGTGGGCGAGGGGCTTGGACTTCCAGCAAGCGTGCATGAGCGTGTTAGATAGGAGTGAATGGAGACAAATGATACTTGGGACCTGACGATCTGTTGGAGTGTGAGCAGGGTAATATTTAGTGAAGGGATTCAGGGAAACCGGTTATTTTCATATAGTCGGACTTGAGTCCTGGAAATGGGAAGTACAATGCCTGCACTTTAAAGGAGGGGTTTGGGATATTGGCAGTTTGGAAGGATATGTTGTGTATCTTTATACGTATATGCTTCTAAACTGTTGTATTCTGAGCACCTCTGCAAAAGCAGTGATAATGTGTGAGTGTGGTGAAAGTGTTGAATGATGATGAAAGTATTTTCTTTTTGGGGATTTTCTTTCTTTTTTGGGTCACCCTGCCTCGGTGGGAGACGACCAACTTGTTGAAAAAAAAAAAAAAAAAAAAAGTTCTTGGTCTTATTACTTTTCCTTTTATATCCATGGGGAAGTGGAATAAGAATCTTTCCTCAGTAAGCCATGCATGTTGTAAAAGTCAACTAAAATGCCAGGAACAATGGGCTAGTAACCTCTTTTCCTCTAAAGATTACTAAAAAGAATAATAAGAAGAAAATTGTCAAAGTGGGAAGTCTGAATGTATGTGGATGTTGTGCAAATGATAAGAAAGAGATGATTGTGGATGTTATGAATGAGAAGAAGCTGGAAGTCCTGGCTTTAAGTGAAACAAAGCTGAAAGGGGTGGGAGAGTTTCAGTGGAGAGGAATAAATGGGATTAGGTCAGGGGTTTCAAACAGAGTTAGAGCTAAAGAAGGAGTAGCAATAATGTTGAAGGATAAGATATGGCAGGAAAAGAGGGACTATAAATGTATTAATTCAAGGATTATGTGGAGTAAAATAAAGGTTGGATGTGAAAAGTGGGTTATAGTAAGCATATATGCACCTGGAGAAGAGAGAAGTGTAGAGAGAGAGAGATTTTGGGAAATGTTGAGTGAATGCGTGGGGAGTTTTGAACCAAGTGTGAGAGTACTGGTGGTTGGGGATTTCAATGCTAAAGTGGGTAAAAATGTTGTGGAGGGAGTAGTAGGTAAATTTGGGGTGCCAGGGGTAAATGTAAATGGGGAGCCTTTAATTGAGCTATGTGTAGAAAGAAGGGTGGGATTAAATTATGGGGAATCAAATACAAAATGGAAAGTGACACAGTTACTTTTTGCTGATGATACTGTGCTTATGGGTGGTTCTAAAGAAAAATTGCAGAGGTTAGTGGACGAATTTGGGAGTGTGTGTAAAGGTAGAAAGTTGAAAGTGAACACAGGAAAGAGGAAGGTGATGAGGGTATTAAATGATCTAGATAAAGAAAAATTGCATATCAAATTGGGGAAGAGGAGTATGGAAGAAGTGAATGTTTTCAGATATTTAGGAGTTGACGTATCAGCGGATGGATTTATGAAGGATGAGGTTAATCATAGAACTGACGAGGGAAAAAAGGTGAGTGGTGCGTTGAGGTATATGTGGAGACAAAGAATGTTATCTATGGAGGCAAAGAAGGGAATGTATGAAAGTATAGTGGTACCAACACTCTTATATGGGTGTGAAGCTTGGGTTGTAAATGCTGCAGCGAGGAGGCAGTTGGAGGGCTGAAGAGGGGTTGTTGAGGTGGTTTGGTCATTTAGAGAGAATGGATCAAAGTAGAATGACATGGAGAGCGTATAAATCTGTAGGGGAAGGAAGACGGGGTAGGGGTCGTCCTCGAAAGGGTTGGGGGGAGGGGGTAAAGGAGGTTGTGTGGGCGAGGGGCTTGGACTTCCAGCAAGCGTGCGTGAGCGTGTTAGATAGGAGTGAATGGAGACAAATGGTATTTGGGACCTGACGAGCTGTTGGAGTGTGAGCAGGGTAATATTTAGTGAAGGGATTCAGGGAAACCGGTTATTTTATATAGCCGGACTTGAGTCCTGGAAATGGGAAGTACAATGCCTGCACTTTAAAGGAGGGATTTTGGAATATTGGCAGTTTGGAGGTATATGTTGTGCATCTTTATATGTACAGTGGACCCCCGCATAACGATCACCTCCGAATGCGACCAATTATGTAAGTGTATTTATGTAAGTGCGTTTGCACGTGTATGTTTGGGGGTCTGAAATGGACTAATCTACTTCACAATATTCCTTATGGGAACAAATTCGGTCAGTACTGGCACCTGAACATACTTCTGGAGTGAAAAAATATTGTTAACCGGGGGTCCACTGTATATACTTCTAAACTGTTGTATTCTGAGCACCTCTGCAAAAACAGTGATTATGTGTGAGTGAGGTGAAAGTGTTGAATGATGATGAAAGTATTTTATTTTTGGGGATTTTCTTTCTTTTCGGGTCACCCTTCCTCAGTGGGAGACGGCCGACTTGTTAAAAAAAAAAAAAAATTGAGTATTTACTGAGTAAAAGACTAAGCAAAATTGTTCTAATTTGATTATGAATTAAACAAAATAATATCAGTTAAATGTTCTAAGAATACAATATGACTGTTCTGTAGCACGTTACCTTTTCTGTAATCCATAAACTACCCTCTCGTATATACCTTGTACCCAATAAACTACTCTTCCCTATATTCCTTGAAAATAACTAAGACCCTCCTATACATACCATTATCCTTTTGAGCTGTTACAATGTAAGTGTTTGTAATATCTGTAACCACAAATCTGATATGCATGCCCAGGCGAGGAAGGAAGCTCCGTTTCTCTTCTGAAAGCTGCCACTTCACAAGTACATTTTCCTCTCCTCCACTGTACAACTCATTTCCTGTAAAAGTGAGGGAAAAACTAGGAGTCCATGTCAACATTCTCCAATAACCTTTAAACTTGGGGAGACCCTGAAAAGAAAATGCTGTGGCAAAATTCTAAATGTAAAGAAGAAAAACTTTTCATTTCTTCTTTTTCAGGTCACCTTGCCTTGGTGAAATATGACCAGTGTGTGGTAGCCTGACTTAATTGCAACACAGGCAGTTTTGTACCATTTTGTATGCAAGTCAGTCAGGCTTCCTGACAACTTCACTTAGTGTAACATTAGTTTTTTCTTATTTCTTTTGTGAACTTTTCTAAATGTACAAGAAAATCTTATGATATACAATTAAGTCAGGGGTGTAATACCCTGGAAACATGGAAGCAATACTGTATGATTTTCTTGGGTTATCCTGGGTAAAAAAAATCTACACAATATACTATGTAATGTACTTATGAACCCACAACATTGTATGCCCTCACAATATGACAACTGAATCATGGTCTGATATCACTAGAAACAGCAACTAGTCACACTGTTTAACATTCTTGGGTTATCCTGGGTAAAAACTGTACATACATATATTACTTTGAAATGTTCTTTTTACATGCACATAACTTGTACATATGCTCAAACCACACTGTACAAGTAAATCTTATTTATGTGACAACACTATTAGACTGATAAAGTCCCTGGTGAGTGAAATCTCTCTCAGTAAAGATGTCCAGGTTTTGCACATGTCACTTATTTGTTAAAGGAACAGATTAGTTAAATGAGGCTGTAAGGAATTCCTAAGGAATACTGTAATATTAAATTAATTTCTTCAATTAAGCGCTCTTCAAAAGACACTGCATTAAACACAGTGGATAAATTAGAGGACGTTCAAGAACAGTTCAGAGCGAGAGAATGTCAGTCAAGTTAAATACCCAGGGAAAAATTATGTTAGGATTCACTGTCTACATTTAATATATAGTACTGCAGTCATATAATACGCAGAATGAAAAATGGGCTATCAAACTAACCTGTGACAGAAAATGCAAGATCAGCCACAGGCAGATAATGCCAGTGGAGTTCCATTTTTGTTGGTTTGGGACTCTTGATTTCATACCAGATAAGAATACGTCCAGTGATATCCCCTGTTGCTAGTGCATCTTGTGAGGGGTGGAAGGTCACACAAGTCAAATAACGAGTGCCAACTGTATGTCTAAGATTGCAAATGAAAAAAAGCAATGAAGAATTAATAATCAAATGCTTGGAGACAATATTCACTAATTTCTACAATAAAGTAAAAATACACAAATAACCCACACATAAAAGAGAGAAGCTTACGACGACATTTCGGTCCGACTTGGACCATTGACAAAGTCACGAAACGGACCGAAACGTCGTCGTAAGCTTCTCTCTTTTATGTGCGGGTTATTTGTGTATCGTTCCAGTCACGGTATTGTGCCTTTTTTGTTATTTATAAAGTAAAAAATTTGTTCAATAATGGATGTTATTTAAATTTTACAATTTTATTCCTACAAAATAGTAAAACGATTTGTACTTCACCTTCTTCGGGTATGTCCTCCAACAACATAAAGTGCTTCTGGATATACATACGCTACATGATCCCCTGATACTGACACAGCAATCTACAAGGAACAAAAAACAAACACTAAAGTTAATCCTGTTTTGCTGCTACATTGTATTTTTTATAGGGTCTCAAATTAAATGATGAAATATATTAACAATTTATGAGCTGCAACAAAATTCACACCGAGTACTATACCTTGTTTGGCTCCAGCGGAACATCTTTAGAAATAATAACAAACTTTTTAGGCTTGTATGGATAAAAGTATTTGCGCAACTGTCCCTTCTGCTGTTTCTCCTCCTGCGTTACTATAAACAGCTCTCCACCCTTGCCACAAAAAGGCAACGACGCAATTCTAAACTTCTTATCTTCTTTGGTATATAGGGTGAATTTCTGAAAATATTTTTTTTTATCAAAACCACTGGAATCAAGCATTCAGAATAAAATATAGCCATTCAAAACCTTATCAACCTCCTCCTTACCTCCAAGGATTTCCTATCCTGATGAGACCAGAAACACACCAAACCATTTTCATCACATGATATAAACTGGTCCTTTTTAGTTTTTGATGATATCACCCCAACAACCTGAAAACATTGAAATATTACTTATGGCATTATCATTACAGAATATTTTGAAAAACAATAAACCTCACCTTTACTGTCAAACATCTTAAATCAAAGGATTGTTTCCAAACAGGTAGGTTATGGGCTACACCCTCACCTCTCAAATTTTGCAAGAAATTGTTACGTCATTATGATGACAATATAAATATAAATAATAATAAAGTAATACTTAATTGCTGTAATCAGTTTTGGGGAATTGCCTGATCTCATAATACACATGTCTAACAACTATGCATTTGACATCAGTAAGCTCTAAAAATTTTAAGCCTTTCACTGTCTCATCCATAGATCTACATCAGTGATGTAGATCTATGGATCACTTACATAGATCTATAGTTTGTGCTTAGCTCCCTCAGGTAAGCTTTGAGCTATAAATTTTGGCCTAGACATGAGAGAATTAATCTGTGCAGGAAGTGTGCATGACATAAAAAAAAAAAATCGTGCCTCATGCAGTGCATGATGGGGAAATGCAAACCTTTGACCTTGTGTTTGGTTTAACCCTTTGACTGTCGCAACCCTCAATCCTGAGGTGTCTCCTGGTGTCGCAAAATTTAAAAAAAAAAAAAAAATTATTTTTTCTTATGAAATGATAGAGAATCTTTTCCCGATTGTAATGACACCAAAAAAAACAAAATTTGATGGAAAACTGACGGAATTATGCTCTCGCGAAGTTAGCGACCTCAGTGCTGTTTACAAATCGGCAATTTCGCCCACTTTGAGCCCTATTTTCAGCTAATTCCATTATTCCAGTCGCCCAAACTCATAGCTATTTCTTTAGAACTCTATTTTTTCTATCGATTGAGTACAAGAAACTGCCCATTTACCGATTTCAACTACCTAATAATGTGGTCAGAAATTTGCAAATTGGCCAATTTCACGAAAACTAAAAAATATTACAATTTCAAAATAAGGTCCAGAATGAACATTGCAGACATTCCTGGCTCTAAAATAACATTTTCTTTGCTCATCAGTCATGTCTCCAGGCCCCTCTAATATTACTCTTGCTTTCTATTTTGAATTTTTATTCAAACAAAAAATAGAAGACTTACTATTATGCAGACTACTGCAATACTGTAATAATTGTATAAATAACATCAACCCATTCATGACTGCATATTAGAATGGCTAGTTGGACATTTATTGGACAATGGCATCATTTGTTTACTTTTGAACATTGGCAAAAATCAAACATTTCCCCAACTTTGAGCTCCATTTCTAGGTTCTTTTTATAGGAAAATCAATCAAAATCACCTCTATTTCTATAATATGTTTTCCATTCTATCAAATGAGACCAAGAAAACGAGAATACAACAATAAATACTATACGAAAATAGACCACAAAGTCGGCATTTTAATTAAAAAAAAAATGGTCGGAGTTTTTTTTTTATCATTATGCACTGCGTGCTCCAGGATTTTTTTTATATGGTGCAAACTGACCACACAGACCCATTCTCTCACATGTGGGCCTACCAGCTTTCTCCTGCTTGATTTGAAGCCGCTAGAATTTATGAGTATATATACGTCAAACACGGTACCTCGTAAGACGTATATATATGGCCGCGACAGTCAAAGGGTTAAACTAGCAACTCTGAGGTGTTTTCTATAATAGTTTGTATGGTTTTATAGGCTGTTTCTTGGCATTAATTGTTAGAATGGAAGACATACTGCTGAAAGAGATGAATTTTGCTGGTTTCAGGATTGGATGTAGCTGAAAATCAGGTTCAAAGAAGCAGGAATATTAAATCTTTGATGATTTTCTTGAGGATGGATAAGGCTCTCCCTGGTCTGTTTTGTGGGTTTTTATTGGTCTGATTAAATTACTGGGATGCCATATACCATGACCAATCACTCCTGGTTATATTTTATTATCTAAGAAGTAGAATAAATCTTCTGCTTTTGTGTGATTAAGAATTCAAAATGGAAGACAAGTGTAATATAGGAGAGCCTGGAGATATGACTAATGAACAGAGAAAATATTGTTTTAGTGTCACAGGAATGTGTACATTGTTTATTTTTGACTGTTTTTAAATACTACTATGTATTTTTTTTATTTTATGTAAAAGTGACCAAATTATTGATTTCTGTGCACTTTATATGGTAGCTGAATGGGCAGTTTCTTGTGCTCAATCAATAGAACAGAAGGCATACTAATGAAATAGCTAAAAATTTGGACAAACTGAGAAATGGAATTGGCTTAAAACAGGACTCAAATTGGGCAAAATCATCAATATGTAAATTCCACTGAGACAGCCTGCATAATTCTGCAAATTTTCCATTAAAGCTCATACTTTTGGTGTCTTCACCAAAAACATTCTTTACCATTTCACTTACAGCAATGTTAATTTCAGGGGTCTGGAGAGTGAAAGGCTTAAATACCCTGTATACAATACCTTTCACTGTTGATCCAGAGGTAAACATATGACTCACAGTTTGCTCTCTCTGATACTGATTGACAAAAGAAATGCATTTACATTCTATAATAAAATTTGTTACCCCATTAAACATTAAGCAAATTATTATTACATACATGTATATTATTATTGTGTAGAAATGTAAACTCCATAAACCTAAGTGAAACTTGATTCAAGAAAGCACAATTTTAAAAACAAAGGCCAGTTGAAATTACCAGACACAACACCAACTTTTGATTAAAAATATTTCCTTCTTTAGTGCCATCAATCACTGTCAGAGCACTATACTTGAAAATCCCACTGCTATATTTGTAGTGGGATACAAAAGATTACAAGAATGCACAGAGGTGTAAATGAAATTGCCATCACAGAAGATATTGGAATGCATTACAGTATATAGACGTGAAAGTCAGGAACAATATCAGTTGCATCTTCGAAAAGATGGAATTGACAAGAAACTACAAGGACAAGAACTATTAAGTAGAAGGAAACCTGGATGAGCGATATACATATACACATACTTGTACAATAGCTCGTGTAGTGCATAATGGGTGTAAGTAGTAAGAGCAGGCTGTGAACTCATACTCCAAGTAATTTTAGCAATTCATCTTGAACCTTCTACAGCAATCCCTTTCTAGGAGGCATTCCTTCTTTTCTTTTTTCTCTAACTCTATCCATGCTAGCTTCAGAACTCTCAAGTTCTGAAGCTAGTAATTTATAAAAAAAAGTCTAAGAAATTTAAAAGGTGTGCCATAATGCAAAATATAAATGTGACCTACCTGAGCATCATGGTAACAACGTTCTTCCAGAAGGCTTCCGCTAGTGGTACTAAATACCTTGATAGAATTCCCTGAGCCTGTGAGTAAATATCTGAAAATAAGGAAATGGTATAAATATTTATGCATTCAAATATTCATATCTACCATTAACAACAGATTAATGTTTTTATAAGTCCTAGGCACTCTCACAGATATACAGGAGGGCCCTGCTTATATAGTAGGTTAGGTCCCAGGCTACTTCTGTAAAGTGAATCACTTTGAAATGCATATAAAAACAAGATAACATGTTTACACCATCAAATATTAACCCTTAAACTGTCCAAACGTAGATCTACTTTTTATTTACATGCTTTCCAATGGGAAAAATAAAGGTTGGAGCGCTACGCACGTGAACATAGATCTACGTTTGGACAGTTTAAGGGTTAAGTGAGCAAAACAGCCTCTCATTACTTAGCGACAAACTCATTTACCGATGACTCGGACTTACAACAGGCTCTCTGACCAGTATGCATACCTAAATAATGTGTATTAGAGCTGATTTCCTTCATTCTGTTTATTCAAGTAGTATACAGTGCACAACTGTATAAACATTTAAAAATATACTAAAAATGTTATAAATGGTGCAAACGTGACAATATCAAAGATGGTTGACACAAACCCTCTACCATTACAGTATGCTCCTTGCTTAGTGACGCATTCGTTTACTGATGTGGTCTTAGGAATGGAACTCCGTCGTTAAGTGAGGAGAGGCTGTATGTGTAAAAAAAAAAAAAATTCCGGTTATTACTTCCTACTGTTATTGTTGGGTTTAAGGGTTGCGCTGGCGTATGGGGCTCTGTGTCCGGTTCACTGCTATTTAACAAAATTTTATTTAAATACAAAATTAAAATAAAGCATCATTTCCCTTGCCTTTCAAACAAAATACAAGTTTAATTAACAACTAAATCAACACACACATTGTATATGAAATATGTACAGTAGGGCCCTGCCTTACGGCGTTCCGCTAATACGGCGATCTCAAATTATGACCAAAACTTTCTATACAGCAAGCGGTCTTTCAAATACGGCACACGCCACCCTGTTTGTTTACGTTCTCCATGAGCACATCTGTATTATGTAATAGCAATCACTCTTGGGCACATTATATGTCTAATTTTACATCAATATAGAGATTTTCATTAATCCATCTGTGATATTTTCTTCAAAATTATATAAGAAACATATTACATAGCATATAAACATTTTATGTTTATATACTATGGAGGTGTGGTAGGCAGGTGGAGGGAAAATATTACGTCACTCCCCTTAATACATAACGCTTTTGTTTACAATTTTCGGCATAAATTATTCATTACTTCTCCCTTTGTTTATGATGGCATCTAAAGATAGTTGTTAGAAACGATTAAACTAAGTGAACATGGTATGTCAATGGTAATAATATGGATCTGGGCTACATTAAATATCATGTAGCTATCTAGGTAGGTGTAGGTATGTACCCCGGGCAGACTACATACCTACATTATTATTATTATTATAATCATGGGGAAGCGCTAAACCCGTATTATTATACAGCGCATGTGGGGGGTGGAAGGTATTCAGACTCAATTCAGGGAACCGGAGCACAGACCAATTTCCTAGATCAAGAGCCCCTCACCAGCATCAAGGAACCTCCCTTGAAAGGACCTACATTATTATTATAATTGATAATTATATTGTATAATAGGAGAGTTAGAGGTATTGGGAAGATGGAGGGAATATTTTGAGGAATTGTTAAATGTTGATGAAGATAGGGAAGCTGTGATTTTGTGTATAGGACAAGGAGGAATAACATCTTGTAGGAGTGAGGAAGAGCTAGTTGTGAGTGTGGGGAAGTTCGTGAGGCAGTAGGTAAAATGAAAGTGGGTAAGGCAGCCGGGATTGATGGGATAAGGATAGAAATGTTAAAAGCAGGTGGGGATATAGTTTTGGAGTGGTTGGTGCAATTATTTAATAAATGTATGGAAGAGGGTAAGGTACCTAGGGATTGGCAGAGAGCATGCATAGTTCCTTTGTAGAAAGGCAAAGGGGACAAAAGAGTGTACGAAAATTATAGGGGGATAAGTCTGTTGAGTATACCTGGTAAAGTGTATGGTAGAGTTATTATTGAAAGAATTAAGAGTAAGACGGAGAATAGGATAGCAGATGAACAAGGAGGCTTTAGGAAAGGTAGGGGGTGTGTGGACCAGGTGTTTACAGTGAAACATATAAGTGAACAGTATTTAGATAAGGCTAAAGAGGTCTTTGTGGCATTTATGGATTTGGAAAAGGCGTATGACAGGGTGGATAGGGGGGCAATGCGGCAGATGTTGAAGGTGTATGGTGTAGGAGGTAGGTTACTGAAAGCAGTGAAGAGTTTTAACGAGGATAGTAAGGCTCAAGTTAGAGTATGTAGGAAAGAGGGAGATTATTTCCCAGTAAAAGTAGGCCTTAGACAAAGATGTGTGATGTCACCGTGGTTGTTTAATATATTTATAGATGGGGTTGTAAGAGAAGTAAATGCGAGGGTCTTGGCAAGAGGCGTGGAGTTAAAAGATAAAGAATCACACATAAAGTGGGAGTTGTCACAGTTGCTCTTTGCTGATGACTGTGCTCTTGGGAGATTCTGAAGAGAAGTTGCAGAGGTTGGTGGATGAATTTGGTAGGGTATGCAAAAGAAGAAAATTAAAAGTGAATACAGGAAAGAGTAAGGTTATGAGGATAACAAAAAGATTAGGTGATGAAAGATTGGACATCAGATTGGAGGGAGAGAGTATGGAGGAGGTGAATGTATTCAGATATTTGGGAGTGGACGTGTCAGCGGAAGGGTCTATGAAAGATGAGGTGAATCATAGAATTGATGAGGGGAAAAGGGTGAGCGTTGCACTTGGGAGACTGTGGAGACAAAGAACTTTGTCCTTGGAGGCAAAGAGGGGAATGTATGAGAGTATAGTTTTACCAATGCTCTTATATGGGTGTGAAGCATGGGTGATGAATGTTGCAGCGAGGAGAAGGCTGGAGGCAGTGGAGATGTCATGTCTGAGGGCAATGTGTGGTGTGAATATAGTGCAGAGAATTCGTAGTTTGGAAGTTAGGAGGAGGTGGGGGATTACCAAAATTGTTGTCCAGAGGGCTGAGGAAGGGTTGTTGAGGTGGTTCGGACATGTAGAGAATGGAGCGAAACAGAATGACTTCAAGAGTGTATCAGTCTGTAGTGGAAGGAAGGCGGGGTAGGGGTCGGCCTAGGAAAGGTTGGAGGGAGGGGGTAAAGGAGGTTTTGTGTGCGAGGGACTTGGACTTCCGGCAGGCATGCGTGAGTGTGTTTGATAGGAGTGAATGGAGACAAATGGTTTTCAATACTTGACGTGCTGTTGGAGTGTGAGCAAAGTAACATTTATGAAGGGATTCAGGGAAACCGGCAGGCCGAACTTGAGTCCTGGAGATGGGAAGTACAGTGCCTGCACTCTGAAGGAGGGGTGTTAATGTTGCAGTTTAAAAACTGTAGTGTAAAGCACCCTTCTGGCAAGACAGTGATGGAGTGAATGATGGTGAAAGTTTTTCTTTTTCTGGCCACCCTGCCTTGGTGGGAATCGGCCAGTGTGTTAAAAAAAAAAAAAAAATTGTATACTAATGTGTACCTGTACCTAAGTATGCCTTCACTCAGGGCATCATTTCTTCTAAAAATGGTGTTACATGAGAATGGGAGTGTTTCTCTATTTATTCTACTGTATCAATGTGGAGACAACTGGTACACAATGTAAAGTGACGAAAACCAGACACGTTCGTCTGGTCTGTTTACATTATGTGTAGGTGGGGTGGGTAGGGCTGCCCTGGCTGGATTCCATACTTCCCAAACCTGACTTCCTACAAATAAAACTTGCCTCTCACCCTACATTAACGGTTTGGGGGTCGGTCACACACAAGTAAATCATTGCAGGAAAGGTTGGTCACATACTTGTACACCTAAATTCTAGCACCTTCAAATCTGGTTGAAGAAAGCTGGCAAGCCTACATATGAAAGAATGGGCCTGTGTGGTCAGTGTGTGCAGTATAAAAAAAATCCTGAAGCACACTGTGAATGAGAAGAAAAAAAAACTTACACTGTGTTTTTGGCTTAACCCTTTCAGGGTTTCGACCGTACTAGTACGGCTTACGCACCAGGGTTTTTGACGTACTATTACGCCTAAATTCAAGCGCCCTCAAATCTAGTGAGAGAAAGCTGGTAGGCCTACATATGAAAGAATGGGTCTGTGGTCAGTGTGCACAGTATAAAAAAAATCCTGCAGCACACAGTGCGTGTTTTTGGATTAAAACAGCGACTTTGCACTGTATTTTCGTATGGTATTTATTGTTGTAGTCTAGTTTTCCTGGTCTTCTTTTATAGAATGAAAGATATATTACAGAAATTGAGATGATTTTGACTGGTTTTACAATGAAAAGTGCCTTGAAATTGAGCTCAAAGTAACAGAAATGTTCAATTTTTACCAAAGTTCAAAAGTAAACAAATCATGCCAAGCGTCCAATGCACATCAACTGATGAGTCTAATATTCTTTCACAAGTGCTTTGATATTACTTATACCATTTCTACACTAATGCAGTAGTCTGCATAACAGTAAATTTTCTATTTTTTTGTAAGAATAAAAATTCATCGTGGAAAGCCTAAGAAATATGAGGGGCCTGGGGATGTGACTAATGAACAGAGAACTTGTTATTTTAGTGCCAGGAATGTTTTTCGTGTTTATTCTGGACCCTATTCAAAAATTGGCATCATTTGAAATTTGTGTGAAATTGGCAAAATTGCTAAATTCTGACTACTTTATTGGATAGTTGAAATCCGTAAATGGGTGTTTTTTTGTATTCACTTGATAGAAAAAAATGGAGTTCTAGTGAAATAGTTATGATTTTTGTCGACTAGTACACTGGAATTGGCCGAAAATAGGGCTCAAAGTGGGCAAAATCGCTGATGCGTAAACATCGTCGAGACCGTTAACTTCGCAAGAGCATAATTCCGTAAGCTTTCCATCAAATTTCATACTTTTGGTGTCATTATGATTGGGAAAAGATTCTCTATCTTTTCATAAGAAAAAATATTTTTTTTTAAATTTGGCAACCCTGAGAACAAGTCTCGGAGAGGGCCTGGGGACCTCGAAAGGGTTAAAACAGCGACTTTCTAGTGTATTTTCGTATGGTATTTATGGTTGTATTCTCGTTTCCTTGGTCTCATTTGACAGAATGGAAGATATATTGCAGAATTAGAGATGATTTTGATTGGTTTCACGATTACAAGTGCCTTGAAATTGAGCTCAAATTAGCGGAAATGATCGATTTTTGCCGATGTTCAAGAGTAAACAAATCAAGCCACGTGTCCAGTACACATCAACTGGCGAGTCTAATGTATTCTTTCACAAGCGCACTGATATCATTTATACCATTTTTACAATGATGCAGTAGTATACGTAACAGAAAACCTTCTATTTTCTGTGAGAATAAAAATTCAAAAAGGAAATCAAAAGTAATGTAAGAGGGGCCTACAGACATGACTAATGAACAGATAAAATGTTATTTTAGTGCCATGAATGTCTGTCTTGTTTATTCTAGACCCTATTTCGAAATTGGCATCTTTTGAAATTTGTTTGAAATTGTCCAAATTGCCAATTTCTGACCACTTTATTGGTTAGTTGAAATCGGTAAATGGGCGGATTCTTGTACTCAATTGATAGAACAAAAGGAGTTCTAGAGAAATAGCTATGATTTTAGTCAGCTGCAACATTGGAATTGGCCAAAAATAGGGCTCAAAGTGGGTGAAATCGCTCAATTTGAGACCGCTAACTTTGTGAGAACATAATTCCATAAGTTTTCCATCAATTTCATACTTTTGCTGTCATTATGATCAGAAAAAGATTATCATTTCATAAGAAAATTTTTTTTATTTTTTTTCGAAAAATTTTTTGACCCTGAGAATGAGTTTGGGAGAGGGCCTCTCGACCCTCAAAGGGTTAAGACTACAAATATTATAAGGTAATTAATGAATGTACTGTACTGTATATGTATTTATTACTCTGGGGAGCTTTAATTAAATGTAGTATATTACGTGTGGGTGGGGAGGGCTGACCTGGATGGCTACCATACCTCCCAAACCTGACTTCCTACAAATTAAACTCGCCTCTCACCCGACATTAAGACTACGTACAAATATTTTAAGGTAAGTAATGGGTGTACTGTGTGTGCACTTTACTTTTTATTGTTTTTAATGCCTAGTTCTATTGCTAACATAATATATGTTAGTGTCAACATGTTACCTGCTTTCTGGCGATGTCTGCTTTCCGGCAGTAACCTGGAACCTAACCTGCCATATAAGTGGGGCCCTACTGTACAGTATACACATCATATCCAGGTTCCTCATATTTTTAACTTTGATTATGCAAATGAAGAGAAGCAGAGGGTATATAAATAGTAGTGCTAATTTCTCATGGACAGGTGCAGAACCTCTAAACACGACTCATTTATCACAACATAAAAGTTTAACAACCAATCTTATATACAATGTATACACACTAGGCATTATATTCACATTAAATTTAGCTTCCTCTCTATAACCCTGATTATGCATATGGAAGGAGCCAAAGGACATACAAAGGGGTACTGTCTTTGATACGGTTATATTACATACCAGATCATCATTGTTTGTGAAAATGAGGTCCAGCATATTTTCTAGTCTTGTAGGCTCAAATATTTGCTGGTTTAAGGTGAATTTGGTGCAGAGATTTAATAGCTCATGTGTGTGTAAATTTTCATCTAAGCTGCCTCCTGGGGTGATCTCTGCTACAATATTATTTGCTACACTCCTCCATTTTAGGTGTCTCAAGTTGAAATCTCCCAGTAGCAATATGTTCGGGGAAGGAGTTGGGAGGTTTTCCAGACAGTGGTCAATTTTCAAACACTGTTCCTGGAATTGCCGGGAAGTTGCATCCGGAGGCTTGTATACAACAATGACAAGGTTTTGGTTTTCTATCTTTACCGCCAAAGCTTCAACTACATCATTTGAGGTTTTTAGTAGTTCTGAGGAAATGAACGACTCTGTGACCTACAAGCCAACCCACTCTTGTTGCCTGTTTAGTCTGTTGCATCTGAATAGGTTATAACCTGGAATCCATATTTCATTGCCAAAATGATCCTTTATGTGGGTCTCTGTGAAAGCTGCAAACACTGTATTTGACTCTGTGAGCAGTCCCTTGATGTAAGGAATTTTGTTGTTTGTTGATGGCTTTAGACCCTGTATGTTTGCAAAGACAAATGATGTTATACTGATGGAGTTTAGGGAGGTTTTATTTGCTGGCTCTAATATCTGTTGTTCTGGAGTAGAGGCCAATGACTGTGCCTCTGCTCCAGAAGTGTTTTCAGTTTGTGTAAGATTTGTCATTTCTTGTCAGTCTTTTTTCCTTCCTGGCACTAAAAAACCTCCTTCTCTGGAGAGGTTATGGCTCCCCTCTTTTGTTTCCCATAATCTGGCTGGTCTGTGTCTTCTTGTCCCCTTTAGTTACTGCTCATGGCTGTATTAATCTTATGTCATGATAGGTTTTTTTTTTACTGCTGCCACCAAATGCATCCAGGATGAATATCTTGTAGAGTAATAATAATAATCAACAGAGGTGAGTCTTGGGATTTATTGCTGGGGGACTGATTGCCTTATCTTTTGTGTGGTTCTGCTGTCTTCTAGTTGTGTCCTGGAATCTGTGTTGATGGGGCCACTGGATGGTGAGGCATCTACAATGGGGATGACCGAGTGTTGCATATGTGTCTTAGCTTTCATCTTGTCGGTATTGTATACCTTTCTTGCACAACTAGTTCTTGGTAATGAAAATAACCCTCAAAGTTATAAACTAGGTGAAGCAGAGCTTGACCATACATAATGTGAAAAAGATTTGAGAGTCATAGTAAGTAGAAATCTAAAGCCAAGACAGCAGTGCGTAAGTGTGCACAATGAGGCTAACAGATTACTAGGATTTATTTCAAGAAGCATTAGTAACAGAAGTCCAAAAGTTATTTTACAGCTCTATACATCACTAGTGATACCTCATTTGGATTATGCTGCTCAGTTTTGGTTTCCTCACTATAGGATGGTTATAGACTCATTGGAGAACATACAGGGAAGAATGACTAAAATGATTTACTGCATAAGGAATCTCCCATATGAAGATAGACTTAGAGCCTTGAATCTCCACTCTCTGGAGAGACGTAGAATGAGGGGAGATATCATCGAAGTGTATAAGTGGATGATGGGCATAAACAAAGGTGATGTTAATAAAGTACTGAGGGTGTCGAACTGGGTAAGAACCAGACATTATGGATTTAAGTTGAATAAATTTAGATTTAGAAAGGACATAGGTAAGTACTGGTTTTTGAACAGAGCTGTGGATGCATGGAACAATCTTCCGAGTAGGATGATTGAAGGTAGGACCCTGGGTAGCTTTAAAAAGAGATTGGACAAATATATGAGTGGGAGGGGCCGAGTTTGATTCGTGTCATGGGTAAGGGAGCAAATTCTTGGGCCAGTAGGCCTTCTGCAATGTTCTTCCATTCTTTTGTTCTTATGGTATAGTGCAGTGTGGTTGCTAGTCATGCCAAGGCCTAGGGCTTGCGTGAGAGAACTGGGACGGGGAGGGGGTGTTTTGCTGGTGTTATGTCTGGAGCATTAGTATGGAGGAAACAGGGTCATGCCCAGCCAGCTCTAGGTTTGAACTCAGCCCATCTGATGGCAGTACAAGGCCTAGGTGACGTGGCATGGCACTAAATACAAGCCTGACAGGGGTTACAAATGAGATATTTCACTGTAAAAGTAGTCATAAAAATGAATCACATTGTCACACATGCTACATTCATGTATTTTTCATTTGATGATTTGCGGTTAAAAAGTGCATACTTTTTGCAGGTTCGTGTAACCAAACCAATAAACTGGTCGCTAGCCAATTTCCACATAAATGGCCTTCAACAAAGTATTCATTACCTGGCTGCCAGGCAGAATGCCAGTGATTTTATTGGCATTATCAAGTCACCAATCAGTCAGATCGTCTCTGATATTTTCCTATTGTTGTGGGTCACATCCTGGGGACAAGATTAAAGGACTTCAATGGAAATCAGACAAGTCTACAGTGATACACTGACTTTAAAGGGTTATCCTGGGTAGCTAACTCTCTGGGTGAAATATCTGAAAATCTGGTTGTCCTGTGGCCCAGTCGATAGCACACTTAACTCACATACTGAGTGCCAATGGTTTGATCCCTGGCACGGGTGGAAACAGTGGGCATGTTTCCTGACACTTACTGTCCCTGTTCACCTAGCAGTAAATAGAGACCTGGGTATTAGTCGACTAGTGTGGGTCGCATCCTGCGGGGACAAAATTAAAAAGGACCCCAATGAGTAAGAGTGTGTCCTCAATGAGGCAATGACTTGATTGAGTTATCGTGGGTGTCACCCTATGGATTAAAAATCCGAACAAAATCTTATTAACAGAGCCCGGAATTGTAAATAATCAGGTTTGAATTCAAGGAAGAGGTCAATTCATATTCCTTGGATCAAGAGCTCTTCGCCAGCATCAAAGGGGCCCCCGTGAATAAACAATTAAAAAACAAAAACATTGGATATTAGCCTCAGGACATCCGTACCTCTCACCTTGTCTAAGGACACAGTATTCTATAAGTGCTAGTAGAAAAAAAATTACATACATACTTTGAGTTTGCCGTCAATACAGGCTTGATGCGCACCAAAAGTCCCCAGTCTGTCTGAACCGCGTGGATAGCTTCAGGAAAACCCGCCGCCTCATGGTCATCACCAACCTCCATGTTGTCTTATTGTTGGGTTACTAAGGGCCACTGACAGCTTCCACAGTGTCGAGTCTTGCTGTCCCATGTACGGAGAAGATACTGTCCAAGGCTGGACGATGAAAGAAAAGGGAACGCGAGTCCTTTTGTAAATAGAAACAGAAACTAGAAGTTTCCAAATATACCAGGTTGACCCCCTTCACCAAGCCCCATCAGAGCTGGAAGCCCATACTTCACCTGACTTCAGTAACCGAATTCCCACCAAGACCGTTAAAGGACCCCAATGGAAATAAGTCACTCTGACTTTTTTGGGTTATCCTAGGTTCTCTACACATATGCTGCTATGTATGATAATTCTATGTAACTGTATTTGTGTATACCTGAATAAACTTACTTACTTACTAATGAATTATCCGCAGTGGCAAAATGGAGGTGGATAAAATTGAACCCATGAAAGGTGCTCAGAATAAAAACGTAAGATGGGGACAAGCGTCCCAGAGTGAATGAGCGAAACTTGTCAATGATGCTCAAAACTTTGGGGCCCAGTCCCTGGACCCATTGTGTACCTCTATAATCTGTTAATACCTCTGTAACTTGTCATGATTGTGAATAGACCTACCTGGAGTTCATTACCTTTGTAAATTGTGAGTTCATTACCTTTGTAAATTGTGAATTCATTACGACTTAAGAAATCGTAATGACACGATTGCAAATAAACCATACCCCCGGCCGGGGTTGAACCCGCGGTCATAGAGTCGGGCTGGAGTTTTGAGACTCTATGACCGCGGGTTCAATCCCGGCCGGGGGTATGGAATTCATTACCTCTGTAACTTGCTCAGCCATCAAAACTTTGAGGCCCAGTCCCTGGACCCATTATGTATCTCTGTAATCTTTTGACTACCGCCCACAGGATGGGTATGGGGTGCATAATAAACATATTAAACTAACTAACTAACTGATGCTCAGGTGAGAGCGAGACATCCACACTTGATAAAGGCTGGAGCAGAAGTGCCCTCCACGTTGTTGTTAGTGATGCAGAGGTTATGGGCTACCAATAATAATAATAATAATAATAATAATCTTTATTTACTACAAGTACATGTACATTCAAATTCAAATTCAAAGTTTATTCTCTATAAGGATTACAATGCTGAGTTTACAGAAATTTGGTTATTGTGTGGTTTACATGTTGTAAAACGGTGATTACAGAGTGTACCACTAGAACGCTTAGCATGGCTAGGCATTTCGGGCAGACTTAGTTTTATTCTTAATTGTAAAATATTACAAATTATGAGGTAAGTTGGTATTATGGCTAAGTGACTAAATACTAGTTTGTGAGTTTAGCAATGTGAATGCTTTTGTTTTGGCACAGTACATAGTTTCAGTATTGGAGTATCACAGGATTCATTATTTTAAGATTGAGATTAATATTTCTGTTTATGGTCAAATGAGTGAGTGAGTGTAAGTGTGAACCACCAGGTGGTATTCGTGTAGTTAGTTGACGGGGTGTATCAGGGAGATAAGATGTTTTTCTAATGGTAGTTTTGAAGGTGATGAATGTGTCTGCAGTTGTAGAGTTCTCAGGCAGGGTATTCCAGATTTTAGGGCCTTTGACATACATTGAATTTTTGTAAAGGTTTAGTCGGACATGGGGAATGTCGTAGAGATGTTTGTGTCTGGTGTTATGCCTGTGGGTTCTGTCACAACTATCAAGAAAGCGTTTTAGGTCAAGGTTGATATTAGAGTTTAGGGCCCTGTAGATGTAGACTGCACAGTAGTAAGTGTGGATGTACTGAACAGGGAGTAAGTTTAGGTCTATGAAGAGTGGGGGGGTGTGTTGCCAGGGATGGGATTTAGTGATTATTCTTACTGCAGCTTTTTGTTGGGTTATTATTGGCTTTAGGTGTGTTGCTGCAGTTGATCCCCAAGCACAAATAGCATAGGTGAGGTATGGATAAATAAGTGAGTGGTATAGTGTGAGAAGGGCATTTTTCGGCACGTAGTATCGTATCTTGGAGAGGATCCCAACCGTTTTGGATACTTTTTTGGTTATATGCTGGATATGGGTGCTGAAATTCAGGTTGTTGTCAAGGTATAAGCCTAGGAATTTGCCCCCATTATTTCTAGTAATTAGCGTGTTGTCAATCTTAATGTTAATTTGTGCATCTCCTGCTCTGCTACCAAACATAATATAGTAGGTTTTGTCGGTGTTAAGCGTAAGTTTATTGGCTGTCATCCAAGTCGATATTTTGATCAGCTCCTCATTCACAATGGTGTTGAGGGTGGCAAGATTAGGGTGAGAGATGACATAAGTCGTGTCGTCAGCAAAGAGAATGGGTTTCAGGTGTTGGGATACGTTTGGAAGGTCATTGATGTATATGAGGAAGAGCAGGGGACCAAGGACACTTCCCTGCGGAACTCCAGTATCAATTGGCCGTGTTGCTGATGCTGTGTCTTTAATGGTGACATACTGATACCTATTAGTAATGTAAGATTTGAAATAAGCAAGCACATGGCCTCTTATACCGTAATGATCAAGTTTGTGGAGTAGGATGTCGTGGTCTACTGTGTCAAAAGCTTTTCTTAGGTCAATAAAAATTCCTAGTGGATATTCCTTATTTTCCAATGCTGTGTACAGCAGATCTAGCATTTTTATGATTGCATCATTAGTGCTTTTATTTTTCCTGAATCCAAATTGGCAGGGGTTGAGTATGTTTTGAGCCGTTATAAATGAATACAGTCTCCTGTGTACGAGTTTCTCAAAGATTTTGGATAGCAATGGTAGGTTAGATATTGGCCTATAGTTGTTTAAATCTGTAGGGTCACCACCTTTATGTATTGGTGTAACCCTTGCCATCTTGAGTAGTTTCGGGAAGGTCATAGTCTCTAGTGACTTGTTAAAAAGTAATGAAATAGCATGCGAAAGGACATGGGCCGCTCGCTTGTACAGTAATGGTGGGACATGAGACAGATTCCCCGAGTTATTTTTAAGTGACTTTATAATCTCGGTGACTTCCGTGGGCTCAGTTGGTGCAAGATAGAAGGAATTAGGGAAATTCCCATCTAGGTAGTCCCCGGCATGGGCATTGGTATGTGGGATTTTACTGGCGAGATTAGATCCTATGGTTGAGAAGTCGTTTATCTTGTTAGCTGTGTCAGTGGGATGTAGTGGTGTTTCATTAGGTTTAGTTAGGACAATATTCTTGGTTTTTCTCAGTTTGTGGGTCCCTAGAATCTGAGAGAGTATTTTCCAGGTCTTTTTTATATCTCCTCTAGTGTCTGTGAATCTACTGGAGTAGTATAGTTGTTTGGCTTTCTTTATTACTTTGGTGAGAGCTGATGAATAGTGTTTAAGAATATCTTTGTGTATTAAGCCCTGTCTATATTGCTTTTCATATTGGTGTTTCTTGTCAATGGATTTCAGAATGGTGCTGGTTAGCCATGGGCAACCAAGCCGTTTGTTTGTGATCTGTTTTGTTTTTATAGGACAATGTTTGTTGTATAGTCTAAGTAATTTGTTAAGAAAAATGTCTGTCCAGTCATCAATACCATTGGCCTTGGAGAATTCTGTAGGCCAGTCAACAGTCTCTAGGTCAGCTGTGAACTTCCTTACTGAGGCCTCGTCATGGAGTCTAAATGAGACTTTGTTGTATTCAAGTGGTGGTTTACTAATGTTTGTCAGGAGGAAGGTAGGGTAGTGGTCTGTAGTGCTATCTGTGATTATCCCTGATTTAAGGGGGGCTAGTATATTGGTCCATATGTGGTCTATTATGGTTGCACTTGTCTCAGTGAGCCTGGTTGGTTTAGTTATTGTTGGTATGAGAAGTGTGTTGTTCATATTGATGATCATGCTGATCATCTAGTAAGCCAAGGTTGATGTTGAAGTCTCCAGCTAAGAGAAGGTGGTGCTTATTCATTTGTCTGTTTGTTATTAGTGACTTTAATTTCTCACTGAAATTTGGGATGTTTGTGTGAGGTATCCGGTAAATGGCACCGATTGTTATAGGCGTCTTAAGGTTTTTTACAGCAAAATTAGCAATAATGTATTCCCCGTATTCATCACTAAAGCAAGTGGTGCTAAGACAAGATAATTGGTTAGAGTAATAGATTGCAATACCACCCCCAACTTGGTTTGGTCTGCAGTTGTGAATTGCTGTGTATCCTGGTAGAGGGTAGATATCTATTGTGTCCTGCTTAAGCCAGGTCTCAGTAAGAATAATGCAGGAGAAGGGTGTCTTTAGTGATTCAAGGAGTGCTAAGAGGTCATCATAGTGTTTGCTTAAGGACCTGATGTTGTAGTTAAGTACTGATAGACTTTTAGCATTGTTTAGGAGTGCTGGCTTGTGATGCTGTGTAATAAAGGCAGTTAATTTCCAATAGGTTTTGATTGGGTGTCAGATTATGGAGGTTTAGATCAGGGTCAACGTGATCAATCATCTTCTAGGTTTAAATTATGGTTATTTATATCCTGAGTTGTGTGTTGAGTTCTAGTACTGATATCTGTAGTGGTAGGAAGTTTGGACAAGTATATAGCTAGAGTATTTTGGTCATGTAGAGTATAGTCACTACTACACATAATGAAGATGATGTTGTCTATGTGTTGTGCTGGAATGAACTAAAGTACAACTAGGTATAAACTAGTAATATAAAAATACAAATTAAAAATAGAACAAGACTCTCACTTGTAATTGCACTAAGGTCTAATAATGACTTTTGTGGAGTCTATGTTTTGAGCTAGAATGAGCTATAGTACAATAGGTTTAATCTAATAATATAAAAATACAAATTAAAAATAGCACTAGTCTCTCACTAGTAATTGCACTATGGTCTAATATAGTGAATTTGGTATTGTCTATGTATTGAGTTAGAATGAGCTATGGTTACCTGGAGGTTACCTGGAGGTTATTCCGGGGATCAACGCCCCCGCGGACCGGTCCATGACCAGTCCTAGCTGACAACAATGACACACTACTACATAGAAAGCCACTTATGCTGAGCATCTCGGGCAAATTAGGTCAGTGTCCCAGGATGCGACCCACACCAGTCGACTAACACCCAGGTACCCATTTTACTGATGGGGAACATAGACAACAGGTGGAAAGAAACACGTCCAATGTTTC